>NC_051183.1:7881541-7911312 GCF_013339695.2 Rhipicephalus sanguineus
TTAGCTAGTCGGCACATGGCTGAAGATGCAATGAAGCGGCAATGAAGTTCACAACATTAAGGCTGATGACTACAAAAAACACTGCTACTAATGAGCAAGTTTAAGAGTAAGTTCTCCGAAGCAAACTGTGTTTGTAAACCGGTCGGTCGTCAAAACGTAACGCATCAGGATAGTGAGGAAGTGCAGTTAGTGTGACCATTCGTCTAGTTCGTTTTGTTGCTTTGAAGACGACCAGTGGCGTCATCGATGAACCACAAACACGAGTTTGGATGTCGTCAGGACACCTCCTGTCACTCATGCAGATTCGCCATTGTGAGAGAGCCAAGAGAGGTTATTCTAAGCGGCTATGCTGGGCTTCGAACAAATGCTAGTTCATGTGGCTTCCGAGCTGAGCGCGCTAAACAACGTGAAATATTTTGAAAGCGCAAGCTCTACTCTTCATGTTCCGGAAAGTCATTCAGCGCGTCGCAATTATTTTGAGCCACCGCGCAAGCTCAACGCAAAGCGCTTCTGTCCAGCCTTGTCAAAAGAAGAACAGCATGGCTCGAGGCGTGAGTCAGAGAAATAGTACAACGCTCGTGGCTCTCTCGGCTAGCACGGATGCTACAGCCGCAGCTGCACCTCTTCTGTCCCTGCGTCTCTCTCGCTCTAAGTTACTCCACGTGATCTACTGCGGCGAAGCGTCGCACATGGGCTTGCTCGGAGCCTCGCTGCTGTGGCACCACATGACTAGGCAAAAGTTTAATGCCTATTTTGCCGATGCATAGTCGCTCAGTTCGGCCGTGAATGGCGCGTAGACTGGGTCGTCTGTGCGTGCACTTCAGCCCAAGCGACAGGCTGAATCCAGTCATCCAGTAGACATAGCTACATGGCGGGCTGCCAAATCTCAACCAAAGTAGATGTTGCCTGCTTAAACACCGGAGCAAAGAAAGGCTACATTAGCACTTTATAAAGAAGCTTACCAGGCGTGGAAGCGGGCCAAGATCAACGGTACTGCAGTCACTGCTATTTGCACAGCGTTTGCAAAACCAAGCCAAACATACCTTTCGTTTGTGATAACTTGGTAAACGAAAAGTAAACCTCAACAAAACTTTATTTCGCTAAGTGCAAAACATTGAACAGTGCACTAAGAAACCATACATCGGAAACACTAGCCTTTCTTAATTCGTTTAGCAGTGCACTATTGAACTCGCGCAAGGTTTACAATGCCTCGACTTTTGGGAAACCACTCCTTCATTGGGTTTTGAAATTGATGTACTGCGGCAGTTTACCGTACGCTTTTCTGGAAATATAGCCGTCTCAGGTACTATCGGCGTCAAATGAAACCTGAACAGCGGCAAGCATTCGCAGTTGTATAGTGCACGCCCTCCAGTCATCACCGTGGACAGCCGCGTGCATCCGGTTCGGCAGCACTGCGTATATACGCGCCTGTTCATGGCGATAACTGGAGGGCGCGCACTATACCACTACGAATGCTTGCCGCTGTTCTGGTTCCATTTGACACCGACAGTACATGTCAATTGTGAACACGGATATATAGGCCTATTGTTCAGGGACACTTCTGCGCATTGGCTATGATGTGTGAAAAGAACACACCGGGGCCGTGGGTGGCTGGGCCAAGACAAAACTTTATTGCGATAGCGCGGTTTAATGTAGCGTTGTGCGAGAGGGGTTAAGGGGAAGGGAAGGGGAAGAAGCAGTGGTGATAACGGCGGCTTCGGCTGGCGTGACGTCACGGATACATCATTCCGCTCCCCCTACGGTGAGTAACGGTCTGGGGGTTTGCGTTGCCGGCTCGAGCGACGCAACACCGGAGTTGAGGGGCTCCCGGCGATCTCGCTCCTTGTTGGCGCTCGCCTCGGTGTTCCTCCTGCTGGGGCCCCGGCGGCCCCGGCGGCCGTTTCGAGGCACCGAGAGTCGCCGGCTTCTCCCTGGTGATGCTCCAACTCCCGTGGCTTCACCTGGTCGCTGTGCCGCCGAATGGTTTCCCCCTCCGGACCATCGGCATTCACCAGGCGGGCTCAGTCTGTCGATGTAATGCTGGCTGGGGTCCACGGCTCGCCTCGCCCAAAGTTCTTCACACAGACTGGCTCCCCGGGCTGCCACCCATCGAGGGGGGGACGGTCAACTGGTGCGGGCGGAATGGACACTGCGTTGTCCAGCCTGGAGCGAAGATCGTAGCCCATTAGGAGTTGCGCTGGTGTCCGGCCCCCGGCCTGCGGCGTCCTGCGGTACCTGTGCAAAATCCTAGCGAGGCGAGTTTTCAGTGACCCTTGTACATTCTTCTTCAATGAATACTTCACAGTCCGAACCGCCCGCTCCGCGAGCCCATTGGATTGGGGTTGATACGGTGCTGTTCGGAGGTGTACTATGTTATTCAGCTTCGTGAAGGTGTTAAATTCCCAACTCGTAAACTGTGGGCCATTATCGGATACCAGCGTCCGGGGCAACCCGAATGTACTGAACAAGGTGCGCAGAGCCTCTATGGTGGCGTGTGTGGTGGAACTCTTCATGGGTATCGCTTCTATCCACTTACTATGTGAATCCACCACAATCAGTAGCATGTGACCATCGATCGGCCCCGCAAAATCGATATGCAGCCTAGACCAACGCTCATCCGTTTCCGGCCACGCAACAGGGGGTTTCTTTGGGGGCATAGGGGCAGCTTGGATGCACTGGTGCAGGACTTAACCATGTGCTCAATGTCATTATCGATCCGGGGGTACCACATCAAGGAGCGCCCTAGCCGCTTCATTGAGCAAATCCCTTGATGAGTATCATGCAGCAGACGTAACATTACTGCTCGGGCACTCTTAGGGACGATCACTCGATGGCCCCAATAGAGAAGCCCATAACTCCCCGTTATCTCAGCTTTCCGGTTGAAGTATGGCATCAAGTGCTGGTCCTTAGGCCCCAAATTTCTTGGCCATCCCTCCTGCACCCATTTTTGCACCTTTGCTAAATCGTCATCAAGCTCCGTGAGAGTGCCCAGTTGCTTCGCAGACATGACACCATCATTGAGGGTCTCCGTGAGCAGCACATACTCACCGTCCACAGTTTCTTCCTGCGTCTCTGGCTGGGAAGTTGCTGACGTGGGGAGTCGGCTGAGGGCATCGGCTGGAATGTTGTTTTTCCCGGGCTGGTGTGTGATGACGTAATCGTATGCGCTCAGCAGCAGGGCCCATCGCTGGATTCGCGCCGCGGCCATCACGGGCACTGGCCTGTCTGGGTGAAAAAGTCCAACAAGCGGCTTATGGTCAGTCATCAATGTGAAAGCATTGCCGAGCAAGTATTGTCGGAATTTCGACGCACCAAACACAAGTGCCAAGGCTTCACGCTCCAGCTGCGAGTAATTTTTCTCAGCTCCAGTCAATAACCGAGAGCGGAACCCTATGGGCCGAAGTACCCCGCCCCCGACATCGTGTGAAAGCACTGCGCCGATTCCGTCCGGGGAGGCATCGCATTCCAGGACTAGCGGCTTGTGTGGGTCAAAATGCGCCAGAAAGTCTGCGGACTTCAGAAGGTCCTTCACACTGCTGAATGACTGCTGTTGAGCGGTACCCCACTTCCACTTAGCTTCCTTCCGGAGTAGTTGATATAGGGGTGCCATGGCGGTCGATGCATTGGGAAGAAACTTGTGGTAGTACGTTACCATGCCGAGGTAGGACCTTAATTCTGCGGAATTCCGTGGTGCCTGAACCTTAAGGATGGCGTCTATGTTTTCCGTCTTTGGCTGAAGACCTCGAGCGCTGATTCGATGCCCCAAAAAATCCACCTCTGGTTGGCGGAACTTGCACTTGTCTGCGTTAAGGCGCACGCCGTATTCCCGGAAACGCTTGAATACTTCGTGCAGGGTGGTGCAGTCATTGCGTTTCTCTGCCACGATGACGTCGTCTAGGTAGACCTGAACACCCGGAAGTCCCTGCAAAATGGTCTCCATACGCCGTTGGAACACGGCCGGCGCTGACGCCACTCCAAAAGGCAGGCGAGTAAAGCTGAACAGTCCCTTATGCGTGTTTATGGTCGTGAGTTGCATGGCTTCCTCATCCAACGGAAGCTGGTTGTATGCCTCCCGCAAGTCTATCGTGGTAAAAACTTCACCGCCACTTAATGTAGCCAGGATATCCTCCACCCGTGGCAACGGATATTGCTCAGTGCGACAGGCTTTGTTGACCGTTAGCTTAAAATCGCCGCAAAGGCGGATGCAGCCATTCCGTTTCACTACCGGTACCACTGGCGCCGCCCACTCCGCATGAGGCACCGGTACAATAATACCCGCGCCCGAAAGGCGGTCCAGTTCCGCGTCGACCTTTGGCCGAAAAGCATACGGAACTTCGCGTGCTTTCCAAAATTTCGGCACCACGTTTTCTCGCTTCTCGAAGTGTGCCGGTGGCCCTTTTATGAGCCCTAAACCTGGCGCGAACACATCAGTGAATTCTGCTAGCAACCGGTCCACGTTAACGTCGTCAGCACCGAGTAACGGCAGTTGCTCACCTGACGTGTTCACGTTCATGACCGGTGCCTCGAGCATGTGGAACGCTTGAATCATGTCGCGTCCACAGAGGTTTGGGCCGGAGCAACCAAGGACTTGCAAAGATCCAGCCGTCGACCTGTTTCCGCACGAAACCTTGAGCTGAAGTTGTCCCCGCACTGGAAGCCGTCCCAGGAAGCAGGTGAGTTTCAATGGCGAACCACGCAGCTTCGGCCACACTGTTTTGTTCCGCTCATATGTGGGCCATGTGATGACCGAAACCGGCGAGCCTGTGTCGACCTGCATGTTCACTGGAACCCCACCACAATCCAAGGTGCGCACGATGGGTTGCGTAATGCCGACGTGGCCGATGTGACTGTCTGCTGCCTCCAGCGCGAACATGCCGTCCGTGCCAGTGTCTTCCTCCCGTGACAAGGCGTGTACTTGGCGTTCTGGTGGTACCACCCCGAACCCACTCTCACGGCGGCAACAGGCTCGAGCGATATGACCTCGTTGTTTGCACTTGAAGCATGACGCCGAGCGGAAGCGGCAATCCTCGGGTCCGTGCCCTTTTTCTCCGCAGCGGTAGCACGCAACAATCTGTGGCCGGCTTCGTGGGCGATAGGACTGGCCTCCCAGCGCATGCACACTTGCCTCAGCGGTGGGGCTTACTATCTCTTGCGCGTTGGCCTCGGCCATTTCGGTAGATATCGCAATTTCTTCCGCTTCGCTCCTCGTCAGCTGTGGTTTCGCGAGTAGCTGCCGACGCACTCCAAGGTTGTGCAGACCACACACGATGCGATCTCTTAGCATTCTGTCCAACGAAGCACCAAAATTGCAGGTGCCCGCTATCTGTCGAATCGCCATGATAAAATCCTTGACCGGTTCGCCGGGCAGCTGATTGCGGGTGAAGAACTTATAAGACTGTGCTATCTCGTTCGGTTGCGGCGAGAAGTGCTGCTTAAGCAAGGCTATCACTTGTGGGTACGACAGTTTATTCACCTTATCCGGAGCACAACGTCCGCTCAGTACGTCGACGGTGTGGGTGGACAGTGCAGTCACCAGCAGGGCCCGCTTCTTGTTGTCTTCCGTGATGCCATTACCCTCAAAGAAGGCTTCCAGCCGAACCTGGTACGCGGGCCACTTGTCGCTCGTCTCGTCGAACTGCGGTGGGCTGGCGTATCTTCCCGTGGGTGCGGCGGCCATCACGGACGGAGCTGACGCCCCGCTTTCGCCCACCCTCGTCGCCATTGAAAAGAACACACCGGGGCCGTGGGTGGCTGGGCCAAGACAAAACTTTATTGCGATAGCGCGGTTTAATGTAGCGTTGTGCGAGAGGGGTTAAGGGGAAGGGAAGGGGAAGAAGCAGTGGTGGTAACGGCGGCTTCGGCTGGCGTGACGTCACGGATACATCAATGTGAGCATATACTTTTTGACCTGAAGCATCAGTATATGTACTTCCGATGGCGTAAAAGAAATTACTGTACTGGACGAAGATTACGTTGCGTACTTCAAGGGAAATTTTTCGCTGGATGGCGGCACGTTTGCGTCCTACCCATGTTTTACACGCTCGTGAAAAAAGCGTCCAACGCTCAAAAGAGGCGCACATTAGAATGATAAAGAATATATTCTAGATCTGAATGCGCGCGCTAAACGGTGACAAAATGGAGTTACAAGGACATTGTATCTTAGATCTGTAGTCGTTTAGAGGGCGTATTTTTATAAAAAGATAAATTCAAACCAGCTAGCCTGCCTTGCCTTCGTTTAAAGAAGCCTCAGTATTCAAACATAGCTCCCAAGAATTTTGCTCGTGACTTGAAAATAACGATGATGGGGGGCAAAAATGGCCATGGCCAATATTTAGCGATGTGTCATAGATAACACACTTGGCGGAAAAGAACGCCTAAACAAGCATGTCATCACATCTAAGAAGGTCGACATAGGTACGAACATAGCGACACACCAACCAAGAAACTATACTTATTGAGCATCATTCTCTGCTGCCACATTAAATTACATGCTTGAGCCGCACTAGCACAACAGAAAAAAGAGAAGCAAGAAAACGGTGGGTGGTTAAACAAACGCACGTCCGGTGGCACCTTGTACTAGGCGAAGTGGTAAATGGGTGAAATTATAGATGTAATAAAATAGAGAAATAGATATAATCGCCCGCACACTAGCAGGAGCATATGAAATCTGCATGCGGTCACAAAGACCTGTCGACTTTAGGTACAGCAGCAATTTAAATAAACTGATGTTTAACTTTGTCATTGTAACATACCAGATATTAGCAGTCATCCCTGGAGAAAACAAAAACAACAATAGCACAATTTTGTTCATGGAATATGTTGCTGTAGCACTAAATGAGTAAAGAGCCGGATGAATCGTTGTTGTATATTGGCTTTTTTTTACACAACAAAGCGCTTGATATCACAATTCGAAGTAAAATATTTCAGTAACTCATCAAAGTGGAGCTTCACCTGCGCATTATCAAATACATGCTTCATTGCTTCCTCAAATTCTATATGTCATTATTTGCTTCTTCACTGAGGGTAGCAGAGACATGTACGAGGCGTAGCATGAAGCGAAAGCCACAAGTTCTCCAATTCTGTGGCAAAGTTGTAGCCACAGTGACTTCTGCCAGCCCAAGGAATGGTGAAAACTAACAGCCCGAAAAAAAAACGAGGACACAGCGGAGGGAACGTAGAAAAACCAGGACAAGCGCTGACTCCGAACTAAATTTATTAGCAGAAGAAACGTAGCATATATGCACCCGAAACATGCCACAAAGGAAAGAATGTGAAGCACGTGTAACGAAACCAAAATCTAGTGACAAGTACTGTCAAGAAATACCACTTCTTGTGATGATAGCGCAGTCGAAGGCTGTCTTTTGCATTGCTCTCTCTTACGCTCAATATTGTTTCTCTTGTTGCGTGATTGGGGTGTTTATGTTACATTTCACCTTTTCATATTTGTAGTTGATAGTCAGTGCTTGTCCGGTTGTTTTTATGTTGCTTCCGCAGTGTCTACGCTTTTTGTTGCTTTGGGGGGGGAGGGGCTATTTATTTTCATAATGCGAGTATACAAACTCGCTCAACTTTCCACGCTTCTGCAAAGAATAAAATTCGCAAAAATTTTAGGCTACAACGCTGGGAAAGAAAAAAGCGATTTTAATTTTAACACTTGTATGTCGTGGTCCACCAAGTCTTCTGTGACGTATTTCCGTCACAGAACTGACGTCGAAAAAACGGGCACGATCAGATGGCAAAGAAAAAGTTCCGACAAAGGAAGTCGAACCAACGAACTCTCGGTCGGCGACAGCAGACGTCAGGCATGCTATCCACTCGGCCACCGTCACAAAATGTGTAGGCTTCAAAAACGCGCGTTTTATGTGTCACACTTTCCTCTCACAGTGCTCTTGGTCGGAGGGTGATGTCGCCGTCTGGAAGCGGTAAAGTGAAGTAATGCATCAGGAGCGTACCCTCGCGATTATCTCCTGCAACGTGTCGTTGCTACACGTCCGTCCCATTCGGCGCGCTTACATAGGAAAAGTGCCATTTTGTCAACGACTTAACACATCGCGAGGTGGCGACCTCAGCCCAAGCCTCGACATCGCTCATAGCATCCATCTATAATAAATATAGCTCTGCGACGCGCACCTTCCTCACCTGGCTGTAGCATCACGTTCCCCGCTTATGCTCGCCCCCCAGAAAAATCGCGGCCAGGCTAAAGACGAGACGCGATGTACGTTGCCTTTGCCTATTGTGAAGCCGTGGTGTTCTGTTTACTCTTTATTATGCCGCGAGATGGCGACCTTAGCCCAAGTTCTGCGTCCAATCATCGACGCTCTTCTGGCTGTCGCACCACTTTCTCATTACGCTCTCACTGTCAACTAATACAGCTACCACTAAACATGTAGAAGCTGCAGTAGTTGAGGAAATCAGTGACCGTGGACGTTAGTCGTGAGGATAAGGATGTGACACCAAGCGTCAACATGAGTGAAAACACGTTAAATGGTGCTACATCTGCCAAACACCATTGTGCATGTTATCTTATATCAATGGACAAGTAAACATTTTACTAGTTGTGTAAAGAGACGTTTATTTTCGTGTTATACCCATTCCTACGACGGAGGGATCAACCATGTTTTTCCAAGACCCTTATTCCGCGTGATCTTTAAATATTGCCTGCTCATACCTGTTGTCTTTCCAACATTTTGGGCAACCATGAACGTGGTGGTAAACAATGTATTCGTATTTATTGCTCTAACCAAAATAACCCATACCATTCAAGGTGTGTTTAAATATTACGCCTTAAATGACGGTCCCTGCCGGCGGCAAGTCATCTTTTCGTCCACTTTACTTTCTTCACATTTATATTCTAAATACTACAGTTAACACCCCCTGTACTTTCCTTGGCGTTATTGTCTGTTAGTTCTCATTAATATTGTGTCTAACAAAGATAAACGAGCCCTTGAAAAAATCATCTGCTTTCCTTCATTCATAGCGAGGGTCTCGTCCTGGCAGACTTAATGCCTTCAGGTAGTATGCGAGGGATTATTGGTCAGCTGCCAGCTCGTAATAAGTTCACGTGCTACGTGACGCCAACAGGCAAAAAAGAGTGTTCCACACTCGCCGCCATGGCTGCGATTGGCGCTGACTAACACTCCTAGGTTTAAATCAACATATATATACCCCAGAAAGTGGACGGGAGGATGACCGCCGCCGTAGCTCAGTGGTAGAGCATCGGACGCGTTATTCGAAGGTCGCAGGGTTCGGTCCCTGCCGGCGGCAAGTCATCTTTTCGTCCACTTTACTTTCTTCACATTTATATTCTAAATACTACAGTTAACACCCCCTGTACTTTCCTTGGCGTTATTGTCTGTTAGTTCTCATTAATATTGTGTCTAACAAAGATAAACGAGCCCTTGAAAAAATCATCTGCTTTCCTTCATTCATAGCGAGGGTCTCGTCCTGGCAGACTTAATGCCTTCAGGTAGTATGCGAGGGATTATTGGTCAGCTGCCAGCTCGTAATAAGTTCACGTGCTACGTGACGCCAACAGGCAAAAAAGAGTGTTCCACACTCGCCGCCATGGCTGCGATTGGCGCTGACTAACACTCCTAGGTTTAAATCAACATATATATACCCCAGAAAGTGGACGGGAGGATGACCGCCGCCGTAGCTCAGTGGTAGAGCATCGGACGCGTTATTCGAAGGTCGCAGGTTCGGTCCCTGCCGGCGGCAAGTCATCTTTTCGTCCACTTTACTTTCTTCACATTTATATTCTAAATACTACAGTTAACACCCCCTGTACTTTCCTTGGCGTTATTGTCTGGTAGTTCTCATTAATATTGTGTCTAACAAAGATAAACGAGCCCTTGAAAAAATCATCTGCTGTAAATTAAGTTACATTTTCTACAGCCTCTAAGTACACACTATCATGATGGAGCCTTGGATAGTAATGCATATATGAGCAGCATGTTTAAATTTGGCACAAATGTGTCAGCAATGACATTTATTCAGAGACTTCAAGAACTCTCACGTCTCTTAATTTGCATGTAGTGATGTGCTTGATTATGAACGCTATGGTTTGAATATTGGTGTGTTTTTAACCTCTTCAATTTTTATGATGGCTATACGAATAGACTTTAATAAAATGAATGAACTGTTGCTTTACCTAAGAAACAACACATCAGTTAACTGAAGATATCAAACTGCGATTTCAGGTTGTGAAGAAGACGTCGTGTCAGAGGATGGCAAAAATGTTCTCTGCAGTTCTTATATGTTCTTTCATGTGGAATGCGCTATCATTTACGGTGAATGTCCGTGATGATAGTGAGCGTAAGTACATCTTTACTTGCTATTGCGCTCTGAGTTTTGTTGCAGTTTGCACGTAGTTTCTCAGCAAGGCTACGAATGGGGATTTCAACGGGGTTAACATTTTAACACGTGACGTATAACTTATTAGGTAAAATTTATATATTTGTCCTTAAGGTTTATTTCATACACAGCTGGACACACTTGTGTCTATCTTTGCTGAGGCCTCTTCAATGCTTTACACATCTGCATGCTCTATGAAAAGAATAATTGATATCTTAAAACACATTGCTATGCAAGATGACGCACATATACGAGTGAGCGACACGCCTCCTTCAGATGCTTCTCACCTTTTAATACATATTCGTCAAGAAAAGTGTCTGGACTTCCCATCTTTTGTAGTATGTTTTTCCTGCAACTTTAATAATATGGGCACTCCAGTCGCCTTAGCGCAGCCGTAACCGCCATGTTTCGGCGTATCCTTAGTACAAGTGTTGCCCTCCTGTCGGTAATACGAATTTATCGAGAGACACAAGAGGAAACAGTGCATTAAGCCTAAAGAATGACGGAGACAATTTCATCCATCCTAAACCAGCATCGTCATCAGTCAGCGTATATGCACTGCAGGGCAAAGGCTTCTCCCAGTAATCTGTGGTTACTATTTTCTTCATTCAGCGAACTGGGAGCGCAGAAAAAGACACAAAGGACGAAACGAGGAACCACATAAGACGAGCGCTCACTAACATCTGATTTATTTTCCACATCGGAAGGACACATTTACACACAAATTGCGCAAGTCAAAAAAGTTTATGACGACGGCATGAACAGCATGCGAAGCGTGTGATCAAGGCACATGTCTAAGGGTTATCTAGGTAGCTAAATTCACAGTTATGCACTTTTTCTGCGCACCCAGTTCGCTGAACGAAGAAAATGAATTACCAACTGGCCCACCTTTCGATCCTCCTGCAATGTGGTTACTATGTCATATTTGCTGCCCGCGTTCATAATTGCTCTTTCTTAAGAGTAAAGAAGGGCAGGTGCAATACAAATAAGGGACATAAAGAGGAGACCGACCACACAAAGAGGAGGCTGTCTCTGTTTTGTATTGCGAATCTCCTTCTTTGCTCTTAAGATGAATCGATACTAACTAGGTCAAATGGCTGTTTTGCTACATTAGTCTTTCTGTAACGCGAGGCATCTTAAGATCATCTTAAGGCATCTATGACGGTAGTAATTAACGAAATTCAAGCGATTTTTTTATTCGGGTGAAGTGAATGAATCGGAGCGTTTCCCGCTGAGAACGTGTTACCGCTTTGAGATTAGCAAAAGAGCTGCCGCTGGTGATTTTTGCAGCGTGGTGAAATCTATCTAATTTTGCTGGTGAAACTGAAACCGAAGCAGTGATGCAACAAAATTTTCAAGGTCTACATACACACACATACAGCCATGTGAGAGCCTTTGGATAAGTCAAGCAGTTTCTTTGAATAACTCACTCAACTTCTAAAAACAACTCTTTAAAACAGCAATGATCGGCCAGAGGCAAGCTGTTATTAAATTTAGCGCTGTTTATTATGTAGAAAGTGAAGGGGCAGGCCGAAACGTGAGCGTGGGGCGGAATTATGTTCAGGCCACGCAACGTAAGGCAATATATATATATATATATATATATATATATATATATATATATATATATATATCGGCCGAGCGCCTCAAATAGCCTCCTCAGCAGAGTGACGAAACCCATGTCAACAGAGGTATTGCCCCTCAATCCGAGAGGACGCGAGAAGCCTGGAACGTTCTAGAACTCTCCGCATGATGCAACGTCACGCATGACAGTCCACAACTGGCGCGTCACCCGACGCCAGCCGAACACGGAGAAGGGCCTCACGCTTTGCAAGGATTCCGTTGTACTGTGACCGGATGCGTCAGATCGAAGGACCTCGAACCCACGCGGAAGCCATTAAAAGCGTGCGGAGGTGAGGGCAAGATGTAGTGAAGAAGTCAGGCAGTCAGTCAGAGGTACAACAGGCAGCGGCGCCGACAAGACTCATGCAAGCAGGATAATGCGGAAAGAGAATTGCCGATCAACGGACAACATGATCCTTTGTGAGTCCGTGTTTCCTGAACAAGGGTCTTACAGAAGCGCCAAAGATTACGCTGTGAGCTGCTAAGTGTGAACAAACACTGGATAGCACGAAATGATATTCAGAGATGTATTGGCCTCGAGGCCCACCACTGGAAACGCCGGCGCCACCGTCGGCGTGACGTGCTTGGCAGGATCACGTGGTCTCAGCGGCTGCGTCGGCTGCTTGTGGCGCACTGCCGCGTGCTTTGAAAACGAGTTTCAAGTCCCACATGCGCTGCGGTCTGCTCAAATTCGGAAGTTTTCTCTCATTTTCTACTCAATTGAAACCACTGTAATAGAGTGGCTGCCTCCGAAGGCGACGAACATGGGGTTCTACCGCTCGGTGCCGCAGTGCCGCGCTTACGCAAAGGAGCCCAGTGTCAGCGTGCACTGGTAACCGCGGGACAAGAAACAGCGTGAAGAATGGGTTGTAAAGCTAAGAACCGGCAAGTATCCATCCGCTACGAGTCTTGTGTGCAACAAGCACTTCCGCGACGAAGACTTTTGTAACTGCGTCGGGCCTGCGATGTTCGGTGAGTAGCAGACAGCGCGCACTGAGACGATGGCTCGCGCGCGCTTCCCGCCGGCAAATGATGCTTATCTGCCACAGGATGGTAAAAGCGCTACCTTTTACCACGTGCGATGCCATCTCAGACCCCTCCAATGCGACCTCTTGATCGTCGGTCCCGTGCTCAGCGTCCACAAAATCGGCTGCAGATGCGCCAGTCATTGTTTAGATACGTTAAATTAAAAAAAAAAAACGCAATGCATTCGCTAAAGATGACTAGAAGGCGAAAGCCATCTTATTCTTCTTGTGAGTAGTTATACTGATTCTCCCGCGCCCCCCTCCAAAAGCGTTCTGCACCTAACGCGGTTTTGCACGGCCTCCGTGACCGTCACGGAGGCAATGCAAAGCGACCATGACGTGTGAATACGTCATCATGTGACGTCACATTATGTGACGTCATAATGACGCTACATATTTTGGCGATTTGTGACGTCGTGATGACGTCATATGGTGACACCGTCACGTGACGATTATTTTTTGCATCACTCGTGTTGACGCCGCCGACGCGGGGCGCCAGGAACCTTCCCATTTGATGAGGCATGCATTGCTTCATAAGCTACATAAATTTTGCATTGCCTCCGTGATCGGCCCACCTATGATCGGTCCACCGGCCAACCCCATGTATTTTCTTGGAGCCTCATTTATTTACGTGGGAAAGATGCCACCCTGTTGGCGTTAGACACGACACTGCTGCCAAAATTGCTGGGGTACTCGCCAAATCATTACTATCCTGCTTTGCGGCTGCTAGTTGCTGCAATAACTTGTATTTTATTCACCGCTATTTCAATTTCATGTAGGTCCTAGTTCACAGCCGACGTTTGCAGAACAAGTCCGGCAAACGTTGCTGTATTTTCTTTCGTTTCCTTGGCGTTGCATGCTACTACATGCTCGGTCTCGTAGACTGCTTCTCCTTCCACCAGCAATCTCGAAGTGGTGAAGCTTCGGTCTATGAATTTGTCGATGACAGAGAGCGGCAAGTTCACTGAAAACCAAAGGGATCGATAATTAAGGAGCATTAAAAATAGCGTCACGGTCGCTCATTTTGTGTGAGCAACAAACGAAACGAATGCACTGAGTAAAGAAACAGAAGCAGCGGCGTTTGCCCGCTGAGAAGACCGATCAATACGCAGTGCGAGACAACTTGTCAAATGACATTGAAACGTACACGAATTTAGGCCGAAAAAAAAAAAAAAAACTGAATCGTCGGGACGGCGCATCACAAAGTTGCCATGCGCACCGAAGCCGTAGTTGTAACGAAATTGTTTTTGAACTGCTCTGATAGCGTCCGCGCAACAGTAATTGTTTGTGTACTCACAAATTCTCATACTTTGCGGCCTAAAGTTCACAGCGCGGTGCCAAAACGCGCTCGTAGCAAAAGCGAAACCATCAGTACGAACATACATGCAGACGCTCATACATGCAGAGGCACCGTCAGTCGTGGCGAACTCGTGCGATCGCTGGCTTGAGGCTTCTTTCTGCTATGCTCCGTTTGGTTATACAGGCAGTCTACTCTAACGAGATATTTCACACAGTTTGCACTCAGCGAGTGGCTACCTTTCACGCAAGAAGCCGGTTCAGGGTTCTCCAACGCGTTGACAGCGTGAAGCGGGTGCTCGGTTTTCTGCAAAGAGACAGCGACTGTAGACTATCTTGTGCTTTCAGTTCGTCGAAAATGATTATTTTGACAGTAAAGAACACAGTTCATTTCGAAAGTACTTACAGAAATGCCCTGGAGGGCTTCCGCGAGGTGTTTTTGTAGAGCGCCGACAGCAAAACCTACGGGGAGCGCGCCGGCGGTATCCTGCCTAGCGCGCAATCGAGGCGCGTCCGATAGAGGGCGACTCCGTAACTCCTCGAGGCCAATAACGTTCTACAATGGCTGTGTTTCTGCTTTTAGCCCTCTGTCGCGATGTTTTCTAGATTTGTCTACCACATTCGAGATATATTGTCCTGTAACTAGCCAATTATGCATGTATATGAACTGTTTGTAACGACCTGTACTACCAAGATTACTAGTGTAACGATATAGTTATTTCTTGTGTTCTGTCAGCTCTGGGCTCTGACACGGTTGTTGGGCCGCAAGCGGTGTTCGCTGGTGCAGCAAAAGACCTATTCTTAATTGTCCTTGCTTTCTTGAGGCGTTTTGGAGGACAGATGATGCAGTCGTTGGAATCACCCCGGCGACTGGATCCCATTCACTGCATAACTGCAGGTCAGCGAGAACCACGGAATGGATATTGTATTAAAAGATGAGAAACGCAGCCGGGGCCGGCAGAGAATCAAGCGGCTGAGAGAATGAAGTATGTAGGAATAAAATCATATCAGCGCGCGCAAAGTATCATAATCTTCAGATCATTGAGAGAGGCCTCCATCCTGCATGAAACGTAATGACACTTCAAGGAGTTTCTCTGGCTAAACCCCAAAATGATTGTGAGGAACGCCACAGTGGAGGACTCGAGGCAAATTTTGACAACATAAGGTTTTTTAACGTGCCCATATACCTGAGTAAATGAGTGCTATTTCATTTCATTACATCGAAATGTCCGCCGCGGTGGTGTAGCTGTTACGGTCTCGGGTTCCGAGACAGGAAGGTCCCTGGTTCGATGCCGGTTAAGGCGGTGGCATTTCGATGAGGCGAAATGGTAGAGGCCCGTGTTCTGTTCGATGTCAGTGCTCGTGAAAGAACACCAGATGGTCGAAATTTCCAAAGGCGTCCACTGCGACGTCCCTCATAATCATATAGTGGTTTTGGGACGTTAAACCACAGATAATATTATTATTATTATTATTATTATTATTATTATTATTATTATTATTATTATTATTATTATTATTATTATTATTATTAGTAGTAGTAGTAGTAGTATTATTCTGGACAACGAAATGCGGCCGTCGTGACTGGTAACTGATCGCGCACCTTGGCGCTGATATGTATATATAACGAACGGTAGTTTTCCACTATCACTCAAGAGGGAGATATATAACAGCTGTATCTTACCGGTACTCACCTACGGATCAGAAACCTCAGAGGCTTACAAAGAGGGTTCTACTGAAACTGAGGACGACGCAGAGGGCAATGGAAAGGAAAATATTACGTGTAACCTTAATGAACTAGACGAGAGCAGAGTGGGTCAGGGAACAAACGGGTGTTAAGGACATCTAAGTGAAAATGAAGAATTGACATGGGCACGGCATGTAGCACGTAGGTAAAATAACCACTGTTCAATAAGAGTAACTGACTCGATTCCAAGAGAAAGCACGCGCGTGAGGGTGAGACAGAAAGTTAGGTGGGCATATGAGATTAAGAAGTTCGCGGGTACAACGTGGCAGAAGAAAGCGCAAAACCGGTTTGACTGGCGGAGTATGGGAGAGGCCTTTGCCCTGCAGTGGGCGTAGTCAGGCTGATGATGATTACCATATATATATATATATATATATATATATATATATATATATATATATATATATATATATATATATATAAATATATATATATATATATATATATATATATATATATATATATATATATATATCTAGCAGCAGGTGCGAAAGATTTTGTAAACAAAAACATTTCAATACGGTCGAAGCCAAGTGAATGACTAAAACCACGTGTTTCATTAGCAGTTGATTGCAAGCTACCTGACCAGACCACGCTTGGAAATGGATTGGATAAGAACAATGAGGAGCCTTGTGTGAAATACACCTGTCAAAATGCAAATCTCTTTACTGAAAGGTAAGGCGCTGAAGAAGACATGTTAAGGATTTATGACATACGTTGTTCTTAATTTATGAACTGCAAGTTGCTGCTTGCGTGCTCAGATTTTGGAGTGATAGCTGTTCTGGTAGCACTAGAAAAAAGCGTACGAAGTTAATTCAGTGTCATACTGTATTTTATGAACGGCTGAGCAAACAACTTGGGACTCTGGAAGCGCGTACACCCTTTAAATGCATGGGACCAACAACTTCGCTGTAAAGCAAAAACCGACAATCTTGCTTCTTCCAAGAACTATTGAGAAGACGCAATTATGGCGGCCCAGATTATTTTTTTCATAATCTATGGTGGTGCAGCTAACTTTCGTCCTCAGTGCGCAGCTTCTGAACGTATTTTGGCAACTCAAGATAAGCCAGAGGAATGGGAGCGTACGTCATTGCTATATCTGTAAGCAGAGCCTTTGCCGGCATCATAGAGCTGTTAGGCAGACAAGTGAATACGGTTGTCTAGAGCATCAGCATATAACTGCTCTTTTATTGCGATAGCAATTATATGGACAATATCGACAGGTTTTTACCGTCACCGTCGTCGTCATGTCCCTTATAAAGTCAAAATTGTTATTGTCACGACGCAGAAAGAGCAGAAGTCGGATATAGCAAAGCTCAGTTTAATTATGCGAGGCACTAGAAAGAAGGAATCGGGCGTGAACCTCGTCTTCCTCTCTTGCTGCGTGAGCTCTTCTTTGTTGTCGCTGTGCAGATTAGATGCGGCATTTGCCTCCCTCCAGGGAGAGCATCGTCCCGATGCGCCACTACAAAAGACGGTGTAGTAGACGTACAATGCAAGCTAATCTGCACATAAGCGTGCGCAGGGTTCCCCTTCAGGGGGGGCGAAGGTTCTTCGCAGCGCCCCCCCTCCATATTATGTCAATGTATGCGGCTGCCTTTGCGCCCCTCTTCTCGCCCCCCCCTACAATGTATAGGGCTGACTTTGCGCCCCCCCCCCTTCTCGCCCCCTTGGCCCCCCCCTGCGCACGCCTATGAATCTGCACAATACGGCTTCATTCGTACAACATGCACGATTTCCGATTTGTACTGGTGAGTTCGTGAGTGACTGTCACGGATGACATCATAGTTCACGTCACTTAGGCGGCGCACAACACTGTAGGGACCGAAATAGCTCTTCAGTAATTTTTCCGAAAGTTCCCGTTGGCGAATAGGGCTCCGGACCCACACTTTCTCGCCTGGTTGATAACTGACGTATCAATGTCGCAAGTTATAACGTTGTGCATCGTAACTCTGCCGCCGCTGGAAAGGTCGGGACATGATCTGCTGGAAAGGTCAGGACATCGTCCGGTATATTGATGATAGCACCATATTCACGCAAGAAATCCATCCCTAGGATTGCCTGTTTACAACACTCGAAAAGAATAACGAAAGTTGCGACGAATGATGAATCCCATATCTTGATTCTTGCGGTGCACTTTCCAGTAGGTGTGAGCAGGTGCGCTCGAGCCCCTCTAATCTGCGGTCCCCTTTTATTCCATTTTCGCCTTTCTGAGCTTATTTGCCAGATTCTCACTCATTATGGAAAAGTCCGCACCAGTTTCGACCAATGCCGTCACGTCGTGACCGTCATTCTTAAGTGTAATGTCGGCGGTAACAATCTGATCTGTCGTCGAGTCATTGCCAATTTTCGGCTCTTCGTTCAGCAGTAATGGGGGATTTTCAGCTTTTCGACGATTCGCAACCTTCCCCCCTGAGGCCACTGCTTTTAGTTTGCCCGTCGTGGGCTCGGAGATCTCCTTCCCATATCAGTGGTGGTACGTCTGTTAGAGGGGGAATAACATCCAGGAGAGGGTGAGCGCGACCGGAACCCTGAAGAATCATTCCGCGAGGTCGTCATACTCGTGTCAATGTTAGGTCTTCCATTGAAATGGCGCCGAGGAGTAGTGGACGGAAAGCTTTGATCCCCCCGCGCGTCGTATGTTCTACCGCGGGTAAAAGCGTGCGAGCGGAGGGGGCGAACGCGGCCGAAGCAGAGATCAAACGTGGCAGCTCATTTCTGTAGCTCGGAGGGCGCATGCGATAACATTACCCCGCTCGGGAGGGCTGCCGTCAAAGCATACGGCAAACGCCCCGCCCGTTTTCAACGAGCGTGAAAAGAGGCGAGGGGTGGGGGTGTCGCTGGAGCAGCAACTTTGAACTTTAATTCCAAGGGCGCGGCAGTGAACGCTGGCGCGCGCGCTACCTCAGGAGTCATCAGCTGGCGGCTCTTATACCCCTTCTACGTGCTGCGGTCTGAACGCTAAGTGACTATGCGGAGAGAGCATCTCTTCCTGGAGCGGCCGTATTTTCTTACACCAGCCAGTGTTTTGTAGTTACGCCAGATCGGATACAAGGGAGTTAGTTGCCAGCCTCACTTCGTATAACACTACAATTTGATGCTCTCGCATTCATCGCTTCGCCTTGCGGCGAAACTGACTTTTTCTGACTACTATCCACTTCGTACTGGTCATATCAGAAAAGAGACTGAGTCAAAATTAGGTCGAAAACCTTATATCTCATATGAGACGAGAAAACCGTGGTGGTGTCAAAACGGTAGAAAAATACCACATAACCTCTCAAGCGTAGCTCGAGGCGCGAGCTGAACGTTCACTTCGTCTTTGCCTCGTTCGCGCTCCTTAAATGTTACGGGCTCCTATATGCATTCGCCTAGGACATCGGGAAGGCGAAAGCAATGTTTTTCTTCTGAATATTTCAGTTCTTTTTTTCTCAGTAGCACTACCGCTTGATAACATAAATTCACCGACGATTACGATACTGCTTAATGCGAATTTTGGGCGCCACTGTTTAGGTGGTCTGATTTTGCGATAAGTTGAGGCAAATATCTTAGAATTTGAGAGGTACATGTACATATGTACGGTTCATACCACGCTGTGAGTAGCGTGAATGGCGCGGACAATTTCATGCAGCGTATTTCACATCAACCGCTGCAAACACAGTGTAGTACGACTGCCTCGCTAACTAGGAGACCACGGAAGACAGAGCGTGGGCTCGTTCTACGCGTTGCGTTTCGCGTGGGTGTCGTCTTGTTTCCATCTTTTCTTGTGTACCCTGTTAGTCGCGCCCTCCCTCTACATCACGGCCACAACGACCGCCGCAGACAGGCCTCTGTTCATGCAGAGCTTTATTTCCATATATGTTTAGGTGGACGACCGCGCTGCGTACCTTAAGGATGGCGTACCTTAGTGACCACACGACCACGGGCACAACTGCGGCGCCGCGGGTGGCCGGCGCGTAACCTGTCGTCTCGCCACTGTCGTTCCCTCCTCCTATCACTCTCCTCGCTATCGCCGTCATTCCTCCTCCGCTGCGTTCCGCGTTCGCTCTCTTTCATCCTCGTTTCCTCCACCGGTTACGACGACTGCATCGCCACTCAGCGCAAGAACGGGCGTCTAAGAGCTACGCTCTAAAAGAACGGATGCACGTTTCATGTTGGGGCAACGCTAACCATGTTTCAAGTTTTGAGTATCCGCAGTTGTAGCAATGTAATTCGTTACATATTGCCACAGAACCGCCAGCACTCAAGTGCCACGCTCTCCACTCTATTCATTGCAGACGTCGCGGACCAAGCGAAACGCCTACAGACCCGTTACGACAGACTACAAGCTCGTGCACCTGCCAGCCCTGCATGCGCACGAACTCGGAAGGAGGGGCCAGTGCGCGTCACAGAAGAAGAAAGTGAAGCTTGAAGCTAGTGGCTCGCGGTATCGATAGATTGACCCCGCGTTCGCTCTGTTTCGTCCTCGTCCGCTCTGCTCGTAGCGACGACACCGACGCCGCTCAATGCAGGAACGGGCGCCTAAGAGTGGCGCTATGAAAAGGTGCGGCCTGTTGCGTCGCGCTGAAACACTCGGACACAGAGGGGAACGCTGTTTTGACAGCTCCGTCTGCGTAGGCGGTAGTAGACGTAGAGCGACGCGCATTTAGAACAAAAAGACAAAAAACAGGATTGTGACATGTGTGAGACGTTGCATCCCGTTATATATGGGCATGCTGAGGAGCCACCGTGTTTCATGGTGTCTTTATACAAAAATAAATGATTTCAACATCGGGTATCATAAATTTCCGTGTGACACTGAATAGCCTTAAAAGTTGTTATGAGAAAATAAGACATTGTCGGTTCTGAAGAAAATAGTGCGTCTGCTGGAGTGTGGGTGACATGATATCAAGTAATATCTTCCAAGAGGTCGATGCTCCTCAAGAAAACCTGAAACACAAAGACATTTGTGCGTTCTGTAAAACACCTAGGTGCGACAGCCTTGTGGCGCCACAGCAGCAACAAATTCAACTAGGCCACTCCCGCTGGTTTCTGGGCGCCCAACATGCCGCACCTTCTATTTTATCTAGTGACTGTATGTCATTGATCGTCCTTTCACCTCCGGCCTCGAAGCTTTCACCACCTCACGTACTCCTTCACTTCCTCGAGGATTGGCCCACCATTGTCCAAGCGAAGACATCGCGTGCGGACGTCATGCTACATGACTATCCGCAACGCAGTAATGACACCAGAAAACAAAGAAGGAGTCATCATGATGTCACCTGTGAACACGTCATGCCTTTTTGAATCGTTCGTGTTGATGCCAACGCCGACGATCAGCAGCTGCACGTTCTCTTTCTCTCTGCCGCATTCGCATGATTAAAGAGGTCATCAACCACGTCTCGGCCTTGGTCAGAAAACACATCCTTAGGAAGGCAGACACTGCTATGAACAGCTCAGCCAAATCTTGCAGTCGTGCGCGGTAGAGTGTTTAGACTCTGAGCACGATGTTTCTATTTTCTCAGGTACCCTCTTTTCACACAGAGGCCCATCCTCATTCTCTTCGGTAGGCGGAGCGCCTGCTGTTCGACGTCACACGACAGGCATCATGCTATTGGCCAATAGCCGACATATATCGAGCGCGGCTTGCGGATCAGATGGGCTTCTTGCCACGGAGTACCGCCACTTGCCGGCGCCGCACTCATCAGTTTGCTAACTCTACACGGTAGCCACTATCGGGCGCACGAATCACAGAGGGAGAGAGCGATCGTGTTTCACCACGCGCGTTCAAGGTCATGACACGTGCTGTCGTAACTTCTCTCCCACGTGCCATCCCTCACTGTGTAGCTTGCAGTGCTCTCGTCGGGACGAGAAACGAGAGATAGAGCTCAGAGCTTGCGCCAAAGCACAGAAACTCCGCTCGTTGTTAACGGATTCGAGAAATTTTTTCGGACATGAATTCGGGAGATTACTACTGAAGTCATTGTATCAATACTTGTAAAAGTGGTTCATGACCACTTTAAAGCAATAAAAAAAAGCTGCACTCCCAGAGTCGGCCTACCGAAGATTATGGCGCGCAATCGAAGAAACCGGTTTGTGAGGTGGGCCTAAGAGTTATGCCACCTTAGATGAGACTAGACAAGCTCGAAATGAGATGCGATGAGGGGAACGACTTGATATATTCCGGCGTGACGTTTCAGTGTTTAATGCATTGGGATCAATGGTCTTAGCTTCGATTCGTCTTAGCGGTAGTGTAAGAGACCCTCAGAATGCTTTTAAACAAAGCTTGTATTGACTGACCTGTGAAGCTGGTGGCTGTGGTGTTCCAAAAATCCTACTCACACAAAAGTTCCCCTCACCTACAGCTAGCGCACCCCGAAGGTATAATAACTAAACAAACTTTTGTTTCCGGGGCTGGGTTTTCAACCGGGGTCACCCCGGGCCGAGAATGAGTACCTTGACCACTGCGCCAAGCGCCCATACTTGTCCAATGTGAACTGAACTTATGCATACGATTGCGTTCTACTGATGATGCGCTAAACTGGCAAGAAGTACACTTGCCATAGGCGCTTCATTGATATTTCGTGTTGGTGGACGAAAAGTGATAAGCTGGAGAAGGCGTAAGGTCTGCATCAGGAATTGCACATTTAAGGGTAATTCCGACTCCGAGACCCGCGTCTTCATCAGCGGGTCTTGAATTCGGGAGTAACCTGCGTTTTCATGATCGCGTTATTGTCCTTCGACGAACGCTGGAAAGAGTATGAAGGATATCATGCCGATTCAACCCGAAAACCCGTTCCGGGGAGGGTCGCTACCTATATTAAAACATTAAAACCGAACGCATACGCTAGTAGGGACAGCGCCGTTTTTATAAAGCGTTGGAAGGAGAATTGGGCAATAAGAAGGAAAGATAAAGAAAGGAAGAAATAAAGATGAAAAGAATGAAAGAAAAACTGTGTGTCAGGCACGTCCATGCTTCGCTTGCCCCCATTTCCCCGACAGGTGAGGGTGTCCTAACTTATTTCTTAGCAGTTGCTTGCCTTCATTTCGAAGGGACTCGCATCAACTTTGGCTCGCTACATCACTGTAAGCCTCATATTGCTGGGAAATATTTTACTGCTTGTAGTTTCCGACGTTCTACCAAGCATATGCTAGAGGCCCGTGCCGGTGCTAAAATGCTAGAGGCCCGTGTACTTAAACTTAGGTGCACGTTAAAGAACCGCAGGCGGCGAAAATTTCCGAAGCCCACCACTACGGCGTCTCTCATAATCATATCGTGGTTTTGGGACGCTGAACCCCAGCAATTACTATTACTAGTATTATCATTTTCAAAAATGGTCGATTAACCTTAATTATGGTTTGCATGATGCGGAGGCATGTTATTTCCGGCCTTGATCCTTAACCTATATAAGTTCTCCAGAAACTCTCAGTGTGGAGGAGTGCAAATTTTGAAGCAATAATTGTCATTGAAATGTCTCTAGCGCGACACTACAAAGGAAATGTATGGAAATTTCGCGGAAATAAGGTTTCGCGCAAACATTTTTTATGTATTCACTGTGGAATATGTAGGCCACATTGGCCGAGTTAATATCCTAGAAATGCACAAGCCTAGACGCTAGGCGTGTCTGGTTCATGGGATTTATTCGGCCATTGCTTGGTTATGATGCATTTGTTTCAAAAGGAGACAACTATAATCGTTGGCCTCTGAGATGAAACAGTTTCGACTACGCGGCGATATCTCAGATGACATGACGAGTGAGAAGGGTCATCTTTGTTAGGCCTTATTGGCGAAGACACTCATCATATGTATGAGAAACTATGTATACCTGTGTCTAACACATCGCAGCCATCAAAGGATCATCACTCAATTCTGAATAGTCACCACATGTGCTTTTACAAAAGGTCGAAACGTTGAACGGGGTGGCTTTATCGACAGTGAGGGGTCGTCTGCGTGGTGCCGTCACTAGGTAGGCGCCACTAAAGATTGCCGTGCGCTTTTTAAAATGGACCTGCAACCTTGAGGGCTTAATCGTATCCATGATTCACTGGAAAGCCAGGCCGTGGTGGTACAATGGTGGGCGACTGGCAGAGACTGGCTGCATGACGACATGTCCGCTCCCCCCACCCCCTTTTTTCCTTCATCCTATTTCGGAACATTTTCACAGATGCCAGCACCATCCCAACCTCGCAGTTGGGATTTCTCGCCAGTATATTTGGAGGCAATGCCTTCCTAGGCGGCTTCTACCTGTACTCCTTAATGGGGTTTGATGTGCGAGGTCCAGTATGGGCCTACACAATGGCATTACAGTTTACGGGCGGCACAGAAGGCTGTCGCGGCCGCGGCGGCCGCACTTTCGATGAAGGCGAAAATGCTTGAGGCCCATGTGCATAGGTTTAGGTGCAGGTTAAAGAACGCCAGGTGGTGGAAATTTCCCGAGCCCTCCAGTGATAATCATGTCGTGATTTTCAGACGTTAAGCCCCGACGATTAATATAGCTGTATAGAGTTGCATACCTTACTGTATATAGTGGCATACTACCAGACCTTGTTGGAACTGGGTATGCTTGCCAGTGTTGGCTGAACCACAGCAAGTGTTAGCTTGCGATGGTTAATGATAGCTATACATGGCTACAGGATGGAGGTATCCAAACATTTTATCATGAGTAATACATACAAACAACATTTGATGAAGATAAATTTCTGAACGGTAGCATACGTAATTGTTCTATTAATGGAATACGTTGGAATGGTCAAGTCAGCCATCACCACATCATTTAACGACAAAACGCTCCCTATGCTATTTATGTTATTTTGTGAAAAAATACGTTAAATAAGCACTCACAGACAGCAAAAATACTATAGAAGTTACACACGAGTATTAAATTTTGGTATTTACTACGTATTGTCTTTTTTTTTTTCAGATGCCGCACTTTAGACGACAAACGTTGCGGCACGTCATTTGGTGGAACGGGGCCCTTCCCTGATTGCTGCCCGGTAATTTATTGTGCTTGATTGCATATATCACTAAAACACTCACTTACAAGCAACGTTCCAAATAAAACGGGAATGGTCGCCTAGTGAGATGTTTCAAAAAATTGAAGTGTGTCTGTGTACTGCTACCATGAAAATTTATTCGGTAAATTGTTCCCCTTATGTTTGCAAAACTATGTGTGCCACGACATAGCCTTCTATATAGATATTTTTTTTCAAAATAAATCACGTGGGATTTTTTGAAACAAAGAGTTGCCAGGCCAATAAATGATGTTGAAAAAAATTGATGTTTACTCCTCAGATAATTTAATTATTGTCATGACAGAAAGTTTTTAAATTTCTGTCAATCAGTCCTAACTGTCGAAGGAGAATTAGCTGCGAACGAAAAATACAGTGTTAGGTGGGCCAACTAGGAAATTGTGCAACGGACACCACTGTCTCTGCTCACTCAACGAGATAATTACACTTAATATGTATTTTTGTGCAATTATTTATTTATTTGGTTATTTATTTATCAAATGTCCACACCGCCTTCACAGGCATTGCAGTGGCGGGGGGAGGGAGTGTAAGTAAATGAAGTAAATGATACAAATTACAGGTTACATGGAGTAAACACCACAACATCATCCTAACTGCACTATTGCATCTCAACATGGTCCCATGTATGCAAATACATCATGGAGCGCGTGGACAAACGCGTCATTTGATCGTATCTTCACAATATCACTGGGTAGCTGAATCTACGCTTTAATTGTATTGGGGAAAATTACTCGTTATACGTGGCACTTTTGCAAAATATTTCTTCCACTTTTAGGTCGTGATCCCCTCTCACAGTCACTTAATCGGGGTCATGGAAATCGTTTGTGCCATCAATCGTTGTTCGCGAATGATGGATGTCATGGAGCAATTTGAACTTATATGTTAAGCCTCGTTTTTCAAGGGTGTACCATCCAATTAACTTTTTTTTGCCTCTGAATAAAGGCGTCATATCCTAAATAAAACTTCTAAATGCGAAGCATTCCTAGCAAACCTTAGGGATTTTGAGGGTTTCTATCTATCTATCTATCTATCTATCTATCTATCTATCTATCTATCTATCTATCTATCTATCTATCTATCTATCTATCTATCTATCTATCTATCTTATCTATCTATCTATCTATCTATCTATCTATCTATCTATCTATCTATCTATCTATCTATCTATCTATCTATCTATCTCTATCTATCTATCTATCTATCTATTCTATCTATCTATCTATCTATCTATCCGCCTACGTCTCGATTCTCTTATGATCGCCTCCTTAACTTGGTGAAGACGAAATTGGCATGGGAGGTAAGAGGATTTGATGAAGACTGTCGGGTCATGACATGAATAACATGAAAATCATGTCGCGCGTACGTCGTGAAACCCTTTCCTCCAGACACGTGTTGGTACATACCCGTTTACCCGGATCGCAGTGTACAGGCATGCGCCATAGGTGATTGACAGTTTATATGCACACAGGAACGGCGAGAACAGAAAAGGGTAATTTAAATGCGAGAGCGTTTACATGCGAGATCCGTAATGTCAGTGCAACGCCAATTGTAGTTGTTGTGCTGGCTATCTAATTTTACAAGAAAGCAATAAATACTACATATGTGCTCCTACAATACAGGTGTCATATCAGATTAACCTCTGTGGTTCAAGTGTTGGCTCCGCTTTTATAGCAGTCTAATCACAATGCATATGCATTCCTATTATTCAGCAAGCTATATTGAAGCATTCCTAGACCCCGGAGGAATACATTAATGAAGGTTACGTATGATATTGAAATGATTGCACCATACAGCGCATTTAGTTTCGATAATACTGACGTATGTACTCTAACGTGAGGGCTGACGTTACGTCGTCACCTACCCGCCGCATGCTTCGCATAATATCGACTCCCACGGTACCTGAGATCTGCCGAATTTTTACTAATTGAAACATTCATCGATATATGAATCATCCTCAGCATCCGAGGGAAGCAAACCACGTGCTATAGATATTAACGTAGCGGTCAGAATGGGAGACATTTGACATAGCTTTACTGCCATGAAAAAAATTCCATAAAAGCATTTTCGGCATTTTACTCAATAGCTTAAGAACAATGACGCTTGCATCTGCCCACCTGTGGCTACCAGGCAAGACCGGGTGTATATGGGTACAAGTGTATTTATTAAATGCGAAGCATTTCTTAGCGAACCTCAGGCACTTTGGCCGTTTCTATCTATCTATCTATCTATCTATCTATCTATCTAGCCGCCTACGTCTGGGCGCTCTCCTGGTCGTCTCCATAGCTTGTAATATACCAAAATTGGCCTAGCAAGGGATCAGTGTGTGACGAACACGATTCACTGGTCATCACATGGATAACGCAAAATACCTGCCTCGTACGTCAATAAACCCTTTCTCTCAGTCACGTGTGGCACATACCCGTAAACCAGAGTTTATGTTATGCGGGTATGTGCCACAGGTGATACAGAGCCTCAACCAACACAGTAACCGCGAACACACACATTGACGCGCAAGGAAAGTGATAATAATAATTGTTGGGGTTTTATGTCCGAAAACCACGATATGATATGAGAGACGCCGTAGTGAATGGCTCCGGAATTTTGACCATTGGGTATTCTTTAACGTGTACCGAGATCACACAGAACACGGGCATCTAGCCTCTATCTAAATGCGACCGCCGCGGCTGGGATCGAACCCGTGACCTTCGGGTCAGCAGCCGAGCACCTTAACCGCTACACCATCGCGACGAACGCAAGGAAAGTGAGGAAACTGAAGACAGAACACCCCTGGAAGACGCTCAAGTACCATCACTCGTCCACATGGTCCGCAACGTGGACCACGGGGATTACGCAAAAACCGGCGTCAATGCTTCCTACAATAAAACTGCTGAGAGAACCAGGCCCTCTCATCATTACCGGTGTCTTGAACATTGATTTATCAAGACCCAAAAATGCTTGGTTCTTATATTGCGTGAAAGACGGATTGGATGTGGAGAGGGCATCAAAGGCATCGCTGCATCATAGATCATAGGCATCATGGATCATTTCATCGTAAGAGGCATCCAGGATTTCGACCAGCTGTACTGTACCTCGCACTTAACTACACTTGACCCCTCGTAACCACGATCACGAACGGATCCTATTAACAAGTCCGGTCCAGCTGCTGGTGCTCATTGATCACGGTGATGATGACCTTGTTCGAGAACTGTCAAGAACCCCTTCTACACGTACACACGGGTTCGTGAAACGTGCGTGCGTTCTCCGTCATAACGCACAAGTATAAACATAACAACTGTAACTATGACTGTAACGTACGTGCAGTGCGCCTGCGCGTGCCATTCGGCTCTATAGGGAAACTTTCCTGAATGAAGCTTAGTGGCGAGTGTCGCCTGTCCTATGCATCTGTGTTCCTTCTTCGTCCTGTTCGGATTCGCGCTATCTAGTATTGACGAATATAAGCACTACATATCAGTTTACCGCGTCTGGCTTTGGTAACACCCATGTTGCTGTTGGCATATATGAGTGTGCGTATACCACTTGCACATTTCTCTAGCGTCATTCCGTAACGTTTCGCTCAACGTGAAAAAATTATGCCACAGTCAACATCCCGCGCATGCTTCCCATAACATCGATTCCCACGGTACGTGGGATCTGCCAATTTTTTAGTTTCGTTAATTGCAATAAAAACTGCCTTCACAAAGTTAGCAGCCTCCTTTTGAATGCCGTGAGCTTCGAAATTCAGTGCGCGCCACTTTACTCAAAACCAGAGGTTGGCAAAAATTGTGGAGCTCACTCAGACTCACTCATGAAATACATCTTTCCCTTAGGGCTCACCATGACTTTCTTCAGCCGGCGTCACTTGGACTCAAGCTCACCAAACTATTTACTCACTCGGACTCACTCAGACTCACACTCACGGCTCGATCTGAGTTAGTTACCTTGTGAGTCCGTCAGCGTATCATTAGCTTTCTGAACAATTGCGTCAATGGTCATTTACACCAACACCTCACATAATCGGCGCTCTACTTGGAGCCACGAATTACCAGTAACTGCAATTCAGTAAAGACACTCTATTTGAAACAGATGACTTAAACGAGATATGTTTTTCAAGAGCTAACGTGAGAGAGTTTGCCAGAGGGAAGCGAAGGCCCTTCCCTCTGTAACTCGCGCCTCTGATCAATAAATGTTAAGGTGGTTTATGAACGCTAGTGCGTTGACGAGTAGACGCAAGTATGAACGTGATCCGCCATAAGGCTGATAGTAATGCTGAAGTTTAGTAGATAGGGCCATACGTGAACAAAAAATGCGGAGGTCACTCAGACTCACCGTTAGGACGAACTCGGACTCAGACTCACTAAACTATTACCCACCTGGAGTCACTCAGACTAAGACTCAGGATCGATCGCAGTCTGAGTGAGTCGACCTATCAGTACGTTTGACGTTCTGTGCTCATAACTGTCTGCCGCAAGCTGGGACGTCGCAGTTAAGGTACTTCCCGCGCGTAATATCTCCATTCAAACGCACCTTGTATTGACTGTTCTGGATCATCTTGAAAACAGCGCGAAAACGGCACGGAGGAAAGAAGATAGAAAGACACTACACAGTGCGGAACTCCCAAATGAATTCTAGTTGCAATTCCATGCTGAGGTGTGTGCTTATTTTTGTCCGTGTCGTTTTTTTACATTGTTTTCAAGGTATTCAAGAACTATTACCACTACACT
>NC_051183.1:7911412-7937037 GCF_013339695.2 Rhipicephalus sanguineus
TCGGTTGACCGATTGTGTCCTGCGACCACCCATGTCTCGTCCTGGAAGAATAACTTTCGGTATTCGGCCCTGGAGTGATGTATGTCAGGAGGAAGCTCTTCCGTCATTCGGCGATATCGTCCCGGTTGATAAGCAAGGTGTTGCGAATTCTCCTCTGCTGCTTGAAGCCGATCTCGGCATGCTGAGGCACAGTGCGCCACTTCAGCGAAGGGAAATAGATACGCTTCGAGAAATCGTCGATTATCTTCTCGACCATTGGGTTATCATGGCGGCAAAAGAAGTCGTAGAGACATGACCTCAGCGCGCACAAAGCGAAATTGTCAAACTTCGCGCTGCGTCTTCTCTTCTCCGCATTTCATTGGTGTTTTCTTGACGGCGTGGATAGTTCATTGCCTCGAAAAGAAGCAGCTTTAATTCCTTCATAACCCTGAACATAGCTTTATTGCTCACACCGAGCATCTCGGCGACACGCTTGCACGTGTCCTCGACACTGAGTTCAGGCTCCCTGTTACGCCAGTGCGTGTATCAGTGGCAGATCATGTGGCGCAAATCGTTGGTCTGGATATGACCGATCTTTTTCTTGCCATGGCTGTTTGGCATGGATACAAAGGCGACACAAGCATCGTTTGAGAACAAAGGATCGTGTTCTGTGTCACCTCACTGGGCTCATTGGCGGAACTCTCATGGGCCGCCACCGATCTCTTACTAGACGACGCGGCACGTCGTAGAAGGTGCGGGGACATCTTTCTCTCATGATCAGGCATATTCTATAGCAATATCTTGTCGTAAACTCTACTTATTCAGCGTAGATACGCCTTTTAGATGCCCGAAGACATGTTTGGAGCAGTTGCTATTTCTTTGGCCGCAGAGACAACCAGCTGCCGCGCTTCGGTTATCTACGTGGGGCCTCTCCGAGCTTCTTAAGTTTTATGCAAATATAGCCTAAAACCTTTTGTAGCGCGTGACAATACTGTCAATGGATGTGCTATGCTAGGGGCTGCTTGGCACATACCAGCTATCTGTGGCACATCACGCGTTATCCTCTCCCCTCCTTCTTTCCTTCCTCATCATCCTCGCTTCCTTTCGCTACCCGCTTGCTATGCTATGGCTCTGCTATGCTAGGAGCTCCTTGGCTCATACCCGCTTTCTGTGGCACAGACCAACTTTATGCTGGTCACGCGAACGGGTGGAACAAAAGGCTTAAACAGCTCCGCTGTCAATAAAAGATTGCATTTAACGCCTCAGCATAACGCTAAATAATCAGTGCGTGTAATCACTGCCAACGAGCAGCTCCCTGAGCTCACTTCTTTTAAAGATTTATTGTCAGTAAATATGAACACTGCCACCTTCTTATTGTCAAAACCTGTGACTCATTTTGAGGCATATAGGCTTTTCTTAGGTCACTTCATTTTACACTGTTACAATAGTTCAACTAATGAGCTGCTGATTGCTATTAAAGGCGACACTGGCTGCGTTTACTGTACGCCTTCATTTGACGCATTAGAGAACCACAGAATTTCAAGACGACTATAGAAAACAGCAGAGCATTACACACCTGTGCTAAATTTTAGAATGTCTGATGCAAAAATAGATAAATCATTTAGAAGCCGCATCACCCCCCCACCAGTGTGCTTTTGCAGATGTTGTGCAAGTGCTGTAAAAATTCAAGTGCAGCGATCAGAGCATAGCAGTGCGTATGAAGCCGAGCACGATGCTGCAAAAACTCTCAAAATTATACTGAAAAAGCCACCGAGACAAGTGGGCAGGTATTGCAGTATTAAGAAGGAATGTCTAAAATAAGGAAAGCCAGCATTATTATGAATTATTCTAACGTGAAGGACATGCAGTGAATATCTTGCCCTTAAGTTGTAATTGCCAATTCATTGCCGGGCGGTTCATCATTATGATGACGACATTAACACGTCATTACTAGTATGCCTAATGAGCAGCTGTTTTGGTTGTCTGGAGGTAAGATGACGCCACAACGGTGTCGCTGCTTCCTGTACATACCAGGAGCCATCCATCCTTCATAACAATAAATAAATGTAGAAGTGCATCCACCAATAGTTTTGTACAATGAACAAAAATTTTGTACATCTTTTTTTCCTGTACAAAAAAGTGACAGAGTCATTTTTGATAAAGTCAGTAGTTGCACTATCCGTATTCTAAAATATTGGAAAAAAACATGGAGAGCGCTTGAGCTTCGCCTTCAGGAGTATAACGCGATAGGGTAATCAGGCCCCGTGCACATCGTCCACTGAATGATAGCCTGGCTTCGGTTCTCGGTGGACACCTCTAACATGACGTATGAAAACGAACGTCTTTGCGCGTAACATTGGCCATTTCAAACTATCCCAGGATGTCTACTGCCAGTACACTTAGGAAGCGCCCTCTAAGCAAAAGTATTCCCTTTGTGATTTAGCGAGGTACCCAATACGCGTCCGTAAGGTACCACGCGCACCTGCGCAGCTACAGCAGTGTTACCAACTAATTTTTAGAAAATACCTTAAGTCATCAGGAAACCTACACTACTTTACCCTGCACAACTTTTTTATTACCCTACATTTTACCCTACGCCTATAAATACCACAGTGTAAGAAGGGAGAGAGAGTTTATTTGAAAGACAGAGAGGTCGGCCTGAGCTGGTGCGCTCTAGCCTGCTACTCTGCACAGGGAAAAAGGAAAAGGGAAAAAAAGGAGCGATGAGGGGTGATGATGCGGAGAGGAAAGAGTTATGCGCAGATGCAATAACCACGTAACATATTGGTTGCGCTAGAGCCTGAAGTCCAGTCATGTGCTCTTAAGAAAGTCTATCACAGCCCTGATAGGAGTTGGTGACTTTGTCTGGTCGGACATAGCTGACAAAATACCAGTCTCACTTAGTGCTGCCACACCGATCCCCGCCAACGTTGAAGCAAGCGTGTTACGTTGCGACACGTACAGTGGGCAATCACAAAATAGATGTAAGAAAACAGTGTAAGAATAAAAACTGGGAGGACGATTGAGCTTCGCCTTCAGGAGTAGAAAGAGATAGCTTAATCGGGCCCCGTGCGGATCGCCTTCTCAAGGGCTAGCCTCGCTTCGGATCTCGGTGGATGCATCAACCGTGTCGTAAGAAAACGAACGACTACGCGCGTAACATTGGCGGTTTCAACGCATGTCCTAGAATACCTACTGCAAGTGAAGTTGTTAAGTGCCCACTATGCCATATTTATTCATTTTGCAAATCAGCGGTGCGGTGTTGCTGAAGTCGGTAGCAACTTCAGCGGTTTGAAGATTACTTTCGAAGACTAGCGAACATGAAATACAACTGATGGGAAGAGGAAGCGTTCCGGTATTTGTACGGGAAGACCTTTGACTTACATTTGAAAAAAGAACTAGGAGATTCATCAGCAAGTATACTGCTGGCCGTGTAAGGAACATGTTAACAAATAGCTGTAAGCGAAATGTCATAGGAGCGGAAAATATGTATTTGATATCAACGACGGAGAGTACCGGCTCTGAGTAACTACCGAAAGGGTAAAGACAAATTAAGCAAGGATACATGTTACGAGTAATTCAAGGGAAAGCGTTTTGCTGCTTGAAGCGGACCGGTTGCCTTAGAAACGCGTAGTTGGAAAATCGAGATAAGTAGAGAAGAGAAAAACCTTCTTACAGCATATGCGTGCGGAAGGTGAGGAAAAGACGGAGTATATTTTAACTGAATGTGGAGATATACATGTGTGTGTATGCCAGGGCACTAGCCTATATGAAGCCTTCGCTTTAGAGACAATGTTGAAAAACTAAACAGGTGGCGCCAAAGAAGGCAGAAAGCAAGAAGAAAAGCAATACGACTAAAGTTAATCCGCGCTAAGGTGTACTGCGATAAGGCATTCGCCTAAGATGCATGACTGGCAGGCGAAAGCATTTTTTTCTTCGTCTAATCAATTGATTGTACTGATGCCCCGCCGTCAAAACAATTCTGCACCTAACGTGGTTTAACACTACCTCCGGAATCGAAGGCATTGCAAGCTTTCTACACCTCTCGTTCCTCTGGGATTGACCCAACTATGACCAAGGGAGGATGTTATGTGATTACGTCATCAATTGACGTCGCATTGGGATACATAGGGGCCCCGCCACGGTGGTCTAGTGGTTATGGCGCTCGACTGCTGACCCGAAGGTCGCGGGATCGAATCCCGGCCGCGGCGGCTGCATTTTCGATGGAGGCGAAAATTGTTTGAGGCCCGTGTACTTAGATTTAGGTGCACGTTAAAGAACCCCAGGTGGTCGAAATTTCCGGAGCCTCCCACTACGGCGCCTTCTCACAATCATATCGGGGTTTTGGGACGTTAAAAACCCCAGATATTATGGGATATCATAGGGACGTCACAATGACCTCGTTATGACGTCGGAAATTCTAACGATGTCGACGCGATACAGTACATTGTCATGGATACAGTACTGGCTGGCTTGATGTGGCAGACTTCCCTCGTGTACTTGGGCGACGTCGTTGTGTTTGCCTCAAACTTCGACGAACACCTACGGCGCCTTGAACCTGTACTTAAACCAATCAAGAGCTCCGGACTCGCCCTGAAGCCAAAAAACAGTCGCTTTCCGTACGAGGAGCTCTTGTTCTCGGGCCACTAGATAAGCAAATCCGGAGTCCACCCTGACCCGCAGAAGACAGTCGCCGTCGCTACGTTCCTGTGACCTGCTGACAAGGAGGCCGTGTGTCCATTTCTCGGTCTGTGCGCCTATTAAAAGCGGTTCGTGAAAAACTGCCCGCATCGCCGAACCACTTACTAACCTTACTAGAACCGACGTCGAGTTAAAGTGGGGAACGCCGCAGGAGGAAGCGTTTAAAGAACTGAAACGACGCCTGCAGACACCTCCGTTACTCACGCATTTCGACGAATACGCCGAAATAGAAGTACACGCCGACACAAGCAGTGTGGGACTCGACGCTATTCTTGTGCAGAGAACTGACGGACTGGAAAGGGTCTTCAGTTATGCTAGCCGGTCGCTATCAAAGGCGGAAGCCAACTATTCTGCAACAGAAAAGGAGTGCCTTGCCATGAGCTTGGCTACATCGATGTTTCGCCTCTACCTTTACGGCAGGCCCTTCAATGTTGTAAGCGACCAGCACGCCTTGTGTGGGCTAGCTGACTCGAAAGACCATTCGGGTCACCTCGCACGTAGGAGCCTGAGGCCTTCAAGAATTCGGCCATTCCCTCGATTTCAAGTCCGGAAGAAAACACTCCCAGACCGACTGCCTGTCTCATGCCCCCGTCGACGCACCGCCGCAGGACGACCACGATGATGACTGCTTCTTGGGAGCAAAAAGTGCTTATGTGTTCGCTGAACGCCATTCAGCCGACCCAGAACTCAGGGGCCATATGGCCTCCTCTTGCCGGCGTTCCAACCACAGATCGTCTGCGCGAGCCATTTCTTTTCGCATTCGCTGCGCGAGCTCTAAATCTGAGTTCGTTTTCTTCCTCTTTTTGAGGGACGCTCTGCTGTCGTCTTCTTCACTCGGGGTTTTTGGAGGTGCTTCTTCACACCAAGTTCTTCTTTGAGAACATTGTCCTTCGCCATGGCGTCCCAGAGATCCTCATCACAGACAGAGGTACGGCATTTACTGCGGACCTAACTCAGGCAATATTGAGATACAGCCAAGCAAGCCACCGCCGGACCACAGTGTACCACCCACAGAACAATGACCTCAACCAGCGGCTAAACAAGGCCATCGCCGACATACTCGGCCATGTACGTCGACGTCCGAACACCAAGACGTGGGATGCCATCATTTTCGTACGGTGACCTTCGCATACAAAAACGGGCATGCAAGAACGGCGCAAATGACGGCCGTATTACGTTGGTGCTTCGCAAGGAGCCCGGGGAACGACGCCTCGATGCCATGTATACCCAACGGTATCCGGCTAAGAAAACTTCGACGTCGCCGTCTACCTTGAGCGCCCGACAACTCGCCCGTCTGCGCATCCAGAGCCAGCAAAAGACCGACAGCCGTCGTTACAACCTTCGACGACGTCCACGGGAATACCAACCTGGCAACCGTGTCTGGTCTGGATGCCAATACGCCGACGCGGACTTTCGCGAGAAGCTTCTTCGACGATACTTCGGCCGTACAGGGTATTTCGACGTCTCGGCGAACTAGACTCTGAGGTTATCCCCTTCGGCATGGCGAACTCAGCGGCGCCGGGCACGCCCCGAGGTCGTGCCTGTGGTGCGCCTGAAGCCGTTCTATGCGCGTTAAGGGATCTATGGACTCCCGTTTTTGCTTGAGTTATTATGTTTTTTTTGTATTGCATGCATGTTTTCAATTCCAGGTTCTGTTTTAATCATCGGGGCGATGTTTTTTCAGACGGTGTCATTGCCACGCGTATTATTTTGTTGCATTCGGGCTTCCCACACAAAGGATGTTTGCAACGCTCCGCACAGACCGCGCCGCGATGTTTCAGAAGCTTCACCAATGTTTTAGCTCATTCCAAAAGGATTGCCCGCAGGACGCGAATAATCTAGTTTCTTCGAGAGATTACGCTGCCATCAGCGATAACGCTGAAATATTTGATAGCACACGTATAAAAGCCGACACGCTTTACCGCTTGTCAGTTTTTTTGACGGCCGAGGCTGTGTTCACCGCTATCAGCGTACACTCTCTATTGCTGTAGCTTGATTTCCGTTTCCTGGCCACAAGTTCGGTTAAATAAATAGTTTCATGTGAGACGCGCCGACTGCTGCCTTCGTCGATGTCAGGACACCGTGACATTATTATCTAGCCTATGCTGGTGACATATGAACTAAGACCGTTTCAGTTTTATCCAAACAAAGATTGTTTTCTTTCAGATTCAATACTCTTCGGGAACGTAATCCTCGGATATGTCGCATGGATCGTCTGCATTTTGTGCTGACCGATGATGAGCAAAATGTGGCAGTTGCCCTACGTCTCATAAAAAATCGCCTTAGCGCCCTACTACCCCACGCTGGCCGATAAATTCCGAAAATACCCTATAAGTTGGGTAATTACCCAACTGAGCATCACACTTTGTTCATGCCGTTGCTGACAAAGATTAATTTTGCCTGAGCGCTTTGTATTGGACGGGCCTTCAACACACTCCCTTTTTGAGCAACTCGCAGGTTTTGATGCCTGCTGAGACTCTACGCTTCTGCTACGCATATTAAATGCGTTATTCTACTACATGACATGCATATAGTAGTGTTTTTTTTTGTAGCAGTCACAATCAATGACATGGCTCTGCGGTAGAAGAACTGCTTGGCACGCAGAAGACCTGTGTTTGATTCCCACTCGAACTGTGGATTTTTATTTGCATCTTATTGATTTTTACGCTGACGGCCAATGCACTACTTTTGGTTACTACCAACGACACTGGACGCCGCCACCGAAATTTTGCAAAGCGGGCTGTGTAGCCCTATCGCGCTAATATAGTCCATTACGTTTGCATTTATTTTTCATCATTCGAATTCTCTTCAAAATTGAAAATTATAGATTCGCTTCAATAATAACAGGGCTCATGCTGGAAACAGCACATATCTAAATAATGGTGGCTGTCGGTTTATCTCAACCCATATTCCTGCAGTATTATGAAGCAGAACTTTTTGTTGTGCTAGTTGGTGCATGTTAACGCAAGGAATGAGCCGCCAACGAGGCGAACTCAAGAAGTGACGCAGACGAATCCCTGCGTTAGGCGTTCGTCTGTGTCACTTGTGTTTGTCTCGTTGGCGGCTTATTCCTTTTGTTAGTACTCTGAAGTTAGGTCAGAATCTAATTATTGCGGAGGGAATATCGCTCTAGTGATGAAACATATGCGCACAACTAGACCAGGGAGGTGAGCAAGGTATTGTGATCTCACAACATGCAGCTGCTTTAGCGTTCTACTTGATTGACTACCAATGTCATCTTTGTATTTCTTCATCAGGCTTGATATAATACAATACACTTCGTGCGTGGCTTTTGTTGGAAAGTACCCAGTGTGCACAAAACATTTAGTAGTACATTTACTAAGTTTTAAATTAAAACCGACAAACAAACATATTTATTTCTTTATACTAAATAACTTAGGCTTTAGTGACACAATACGGTCTGGTCGCAATGAACGTTCTGTGCATAGCATGGATCGCTAGTAATTGGAGAAACTTTGCAGTGTAGGTATAAATTGTACCTTTGCTGATAACGCGGTGCTCGTCCACGAACAGAAAACGCACGCGTGGCCTCCATCGAGCGAAGCCATGACATCACAGATGTCCCAACCTGCGATGTCATCATGTCGTCGTAGTGACGCCACATGGTGCCGTCACTGCACAACGACGCATGACGCCGTCAACTGACATCGATCTTTCATAGGTGGGCCGATCCCGGAGGCAGGGCAGAAGGCTAAAGTGGAGCGCTACGCCTTTCGTACGTGCTTCGTCACGTTAATCGTATCTAAGCGTTGCGTAGGCGTTTTGCGTGACAAGTATGGGTCGGCCGGGTAAGAACACGCGAAGAGCAGCGCGCATATGTAGCGTACCTACGAGAGCAAATAGATAGATAGATAGATAGATAGATAGTAGATAGATAGATAGATAGATAGATAGATAGATAGATAGATAGATAGATAGATAGATAGATAGATAGATAGATAGATAGATAGATAGATAGATAGATAGATAGATAGATAGATACCTTTAGTTCGCAAAGAAATGCTTCGCATTTCTTTGCCAAACGCGCAAGAGCTATTAAAGGCACTTATAACCAAAGCTAACCAAAGGCACACATATTACAGGCACGTCTGTGTCTGTATTATATTTCTTTCATTGCTAAAACAGCTGCTTGGGCGAGTTGGTTCATGATTAAGATAGATTTACCAGCGCAAAAAAAGACGGAACATATAGGATGTGTGTGTCCGTCCTATATGTTCCGTCTTTTTTTGTGCTGGTAAATCTTTCTTTCATTCCTTGCCACCAGGCAACGCATTCATCAGACCGGCTCATCTGATATCGCGCCATGGTCATTGGAAGGCCGTCTATGCCGTACGCTCCCGAACAGAGACCTTCCAGAAATCGTTCTTGCTTCAGAAGGCGCCAGACTGGAACGACCTTCCCGCCCACATTGCAATGTCAACTAACGTTGCTCAATTTAACTGCCGTAATGAACCATTTGTCATCATTTTAATTGTGAACTACTGCTGTTTTTCTTTTTTTCTCTCTCTCTCTCTCTTTTTCTTGCCCAACCCTCATGTAACGCCCCTCGGGACCCTTGAGGTACTAATAACTAAAATAAAATAAAATAAAATAATATTCTCAGAAGCACATTGAAAGCCCGTTTTCGGTACGTAACGGAGTGCCGCATACCGTGCCAGCATCCCAGTGCCAGTCGCCACTCGGCTTCAATAATGATGTATGGCACTGGGACAGTGCCAATGAGTTTTCCAATGGGTCTTTGTTCAAATTTCAGTTATGAAACCAATTTCCTAGTCTAAGGATTGTTTCGCATAAACCGTAGTATGCCATACATTCAAGCAATGTTCGCTCCGTTATTTCGCTTTTATTCTGCGTGGCCTCTTTTCGATTACCCTGCAGTTACCCAAAAACAGCGTCTGCTGCGCATATCTTTTCTTCCTTGCAGAAGAAACAAGAAGACCAGTACTACAACTACCTTGGAAATGGTATAAATGCGATACCGTCACTCTATAATATTACATACTATGTAAAGGCGAGACGAGCTTATTACGAGGAATACGACTTGACATATTTCCTTACGGGGTAGGTATACAGGTACTAGCGCATGGTACTTGTGTCTCTTGTTTGGCTAGAAAAAATTGGCGTAAGATATTTTATGAAAAAGAGAGTGCAATTATTTTCCCCACATCTTTGCTAACATCAGATAGAACTCGCGAAAATGATTTATTTCAATTTTTATATTTGCAGCAAGGGCGCAGTTTGCAGGAACACCATAACCATATTATACTTCCTGCTGAGGTTCTGCATGAGTGCTAAGGTTCTGCATGAGCACATGAGTATGATCATGCGATGTAAATGAAAGAAGTAGGGTCTGTGCTGTCGGTAACTGTCTGCAACGGCATCTGATGTCATTAAAAAATTTGGGGCAGCAAAGCACGAAACTGAGGAAACAGCATTGCTGGTGGCCTTCTCTTACTCCTTTCCCTTCTCACCCTCACGTAACTACTCCTGACAATCATTTCGCTTCATCACCCCCTTTTGCTATACTATACTATAGATGTCTATGCCGTGGTTTTCCCTCTTCCCTCCTCATTTCCCTCCTCTACACCCTCTCTTCCCTTTGCAGCCCCCTGCTGACTATGTTTTACATGGCTATGTTGTGATTTGCCCTCTTCCCTCATCATTTTTGCCCTCCTCACCTTCCCTTCCCTAGGCCACTCTCTCGCTGTACTTCACTATACAACATATACAACACTATGCTACGCTTTACCCTCTCCACTCCTCTCCCTCACATCAGTTTTTCCAATCCTCACTTCCCTTTCCCACCTCTTCGTATACTATACTATGAATGGCTATGTTACGCTAGTAGCTGCTAGGCACTTACGCCTCTTTCCCACCCCTCGCTATGATATACTGTAGTGGTTATGACATGGTTTACCCTCTCAACTCGTCCGTTCGCTCCTCCGCACGTCGTCATCATCCTCCGAGCCGCCACTTTCCTCTTGCATCCACTTGTAAAACAATACTATAAAAAAATTTGCACTGTTTCACCCTCTTCCCTCCTTTATTCTTTCCTCCTAACCATCCCTTCACTTTCCCGCCCCTTTGCTATGCTATGCTGTGCATAGCTATGCTATGGTAGGAGCTGCTTGCCACATATCCGTTTTACGTGGTGCCCATTCGTGCAGTTTTGTATGGATGATCCCGGTGTGTTGCAAAGCTTTCACAGCTCCGCTGTTAATATTCCTAACTAGCTACATTGAAAAGGGTAAGAGATAACTACGGTAATATAACTGTTATATTGTTCAGCAATTGGATGCATAAAACTTGATTAACTATACCGAATCCAATGTTCTTAGTTATATTCCTCTGTTCGTATATTACGCGGATCCATGTTTACCTGGAAAACTTGTGTTACGTAGGAAATCTAAGTATGAGCTAAATAAGGGCAATGGATCGAGGGGCTCGTTTTTTGTTCAACTATTAAAATATTAGGCGTAGACTTAGGTGTGTAGATTTAAACGTTAGGCTGAGGGCTGGAATGTTAGGCGTAGGCCGAGATGTAAAGCTATCAAATGTTCGGTGTAGCCAATAAAATGACAGACAGTCGCCACTAAATACGATAGCCTTGACGTCGCCTCCAAGAATAACGGTATTCACTTATACTTGTTCTCACCTTTCGTACTCAGTGCTAGTGCACGAGCTAGCAGCATTGCCTTTGCGAATCGGCGCATTGAAGCGCATGGTCATTGCTTTTAAGTTCTAGCGCACATCCCTGCAACTTTAAGCAGCATATGATACACTGGTACCATCCTATAGGTACCATGCAGGGCCACATGTAGTGAGGGACGCTGCGTCTCTTACGTCACGCCCACTCCGTGTTATTCTTTATGACGTGAAATGCTCCACTCGCGGGAGCCGCTTGTCTCAGACGTCAACGTTCCACACGCGGCCTTAGTGGTCGTCGATTCTCCTACGCCATATGGGCATGGCCACGCCGCAGCAAAACTTAGCGAGCTCATGTCTACTGCAATTCATTTTGTTTCTAGAGCTGCTATCCTTGCAGTTTGTTGCTATCGTATAATCGCTGAGGCCTTGCGGCGACTCTGTGAGATTTTTTTTTTTATTGAACAGAGCAATCCTTCAAGCTTGACAGTGATTGTGTACATCGGCAAATAGTTGGATACTGCCAAGGACAGTTCATGCCTAATCCAGAGATGCTGCGTAATACTGTGCTGAGAAGCTGCGATAGATGTTTCATTTATTATAGTACTGCTGTTGACGAGAATTCTCAACTGCTTGCAGCAGACTTTATTGTGCCGTGCTTCTGTATGTCGTTTTTTGAGAAATTTTGTGATTAAAGCATGAGAGGAATGATTCATCACACATATTTTGTTGGTTTTAGTTCTGTTAAGTTTAGCCGATACTATGCTATTGCATTTTGAGGAGCAATTAGGGGTCGTAATTGTCTATCAGCTATAAATCCTGTTTGTGGCGGTTAAGTAAGCACTTTTTTGTTTTGCAAGTGACTAATGCGTTTCAATTTTCTAGCTACGATATGATTGTTCCAGGAGTCAATGGATGGGACAGAACCTACAGAGGTGAGTCTGTACATTAGCGAATCAAAAACCGTGTACTTTTGTTCAATTTTAAGTTACAAATTCGATCCTGCTTAATACATACAATTATATGTTTTCTTACTTGAGTTCGGGTGAATGTACACCTGAACGTGGTATGTGTTATCGTACGTGTCTGGAACAGCATATCAGTGAAGATGTCAATATTGCCACGTCGTATGGTGACGCTTTACTATCGGCCAATATTGAAATAACAGTATCTGCTTTATCAAAAGAAAGCAAAAGAAACATGTATACAGTTATGAGGCGCAATATGCTCAAGAGCGACCTCTGTGAATTTATCAGCACTTGGAGACTGTCATTATCATCACCATAGCGCATCTTTTTCATATTGGACTGACAAACATTAACTATTTACGTTGTCTTCCGCAAAGCCATCCCTTTCCATGATTGCATGTTTTGTCGTTTTGACTCAGAAGATTGTTTTTCCCGTTGCACAGAGCAACTGTACTCTTCGGCACCAAATCTGTAAACGACGTACATTGTTGTATATAGCTTCGGTGTCCAACATGGCCTGTCAGGATTCAATTGTCATTACCACCTCAAAACACTCAGTTGTGCATATTTAGATGCCAAGCAGCTTAAAGGGCCCTCACCAGGTTTGACAATTTGAAGCTGACGAGCGACAATGCATGCACTGGGCGTTGACGATACGTCTGCCAAAATTTTGCAACGCTACGCGCCGCGTAAATGGGTCACATTTCCAAGCTGACGCTGCTTGCCCTCTTCCGCGTCCCACGCGCCCAGAGGAATGTAGGGGATGTATCGTACATGAGAGAATGGCCCTACGTAGATAGTGCTGCAGTGACGTCGCTCCTCTACGTAGACGGACTGTGCTCTGACGTCGCCAACAGTAGCACGTGACACTGCGATAATTATTTGACCACTACGAGTAGTTGTTTGTAATTTGTTGCTTCGAATGGATGAATTAAAACTTGAGAGCAAATAATAAAACCACACAAACGAATGTGTGCCGTTTGGTTCTTTTTTTAACCTTTTACTGCGAATCAGCCTGGCGAGAATTCGAGGCTAATCTACCTCCTTTTCGCACGCGTACGTGTTCTCGCGCTTTGCGCATCGTGCAGACGCCACCCTTTACAACGAAACTAATTTTCTACCGCGTTCCAGCGCTCATTAGGCTCATTTATCCTCCCGCGTCTACTAGATGTTCATGCGGCACACCGCTAGTCTCGCGTCCGTAACCAATGTTGCAGCTTTCGTGCTCGGTAATAGCTTGAAAGCCAAGTGACCGGCGAGGGCGCATTCGGCATAACTTGCAGAGATGAAGCGCAAGAACGCCGCCACGACACCGCTGGCGTCTCGGGGGCTCGGGCTGGTTCGGGCACGTCATGCGCTCGTGATATTTTGTGCGCATGACGTGTTCATGCGTATGCGTTATGTGATCCTCCTGCTCGCGTGCCGAAGAGCGCAGGGAAGGGATTTGGCTTGCGAAGGCTACGCGGGGCGAGCGGCAAGGGTTTGCAGCTCGCCTCCTCGCATCATGGTTTCGCGCCGCTACAAATTATTGTTTTTCTCAGCTTCTAACCGACCGATTAGAAAAATTCTTGTGGCACAATGCTCTTTATTGGGCTCGCAACAACTTGCAATGTCTAACTAAAATTCGTTAGGTCACCTGGTGAGCGGCCCTTTAAGGCGGGAGCTTTCTCCATTCATCTCGCAGCATCCACACTCTGCACACGCACCATGGGCGTCTCCTTCCCTCTTTCCTCTCCCACGCTCCCCCCTCTCGCTCACCTCATTCTCCCCTGCGCGACGCCGCGATGACCGCCCTCCTACGCTTCCCCCTCTCGTGCGCCTCATTCTCTCATGTGCAGCGCCGCGATGAGCGCCAGCGTCAACGCCGCCGCCAGTGTCAGCGTTAGCGCCAGCACAAGCATGCCATGGGAGGCGTCCACACCCCCACCGCGCATGCGCGTCCCCTCCCCCAATCTCCTCTCCTACGCCCCCCCCCCCCTCTCGCGCGCTGGTCGACCACGTTCCCCGCTCGCCTTGTGAGAAATAACGGCCAGGCTATAGGGAAGACTACCCGCGTAGCGTTCCTCTTTGCGTTTCACGACGCTTTGAATGGATGGATGCAGCTTACGGCACGGGACTTCGCCCCAGCTTAAGAACCTGGCGAGGCAGCTCCAAAAAAAGTTACACCATCTCCCGCTCAAGCGAACCATCTCCCCGCTGCTTCGCATCCACACATGGTTCACTTTAGCCGCAGATGGTGTAATATTTTTTTTTATTTTAGGATGAGGCAGTCACCATAAGGTATCTAATTCCTGAAATACGAAGTGAGGTCAACCCAGGTATTACTTAACAACAGGTATTTATATAGTGTTCAAAGGTATCATTATTCTTTAAGGGGCTAGTCGTTTATGTCCCGCCACGCAGTGTCACGGTCGGTACTAACAGCGACAGGTACCGACAGAAACATTACGTGACAACGGCAGCGACTAACAACATTAAAGCTAATACTCCAAGGATGACAAGGTGCCTTTGAGAAAAATACGTTTATATGTCAAAAAACTTGGAGGACGCTTGAGCTTCGCCTTCAAGAGTGGAAGGCGATACTGTAATCGTGCCCAGTGCGCATCGCCTTTTCAATTGGTACCATGGCATGCCTCAACCGAGCCGTAAGGAAACGAACGAATGTGCGCGTAACATTGGACGTTTAGAAGTATCTCGCAATGCCTACTGCGAGTGATAATGATGATGATGCTCCTCGGATGATTGCCGTCTCCCCACTAAGGAGGATTGGCCAAGAGTCGGGCGAATCATATAGTCTGAAATTTACAGTTAAGTGCCCACTACGCCGTAATTCTTCCTTTTCAGAATCAGCTAAGGGTCCACTATGCGTTCGTAAGGCGACACGCAAACCTACGCAGCTGCTCACTTTGTTGGTGTTTTTGCAGCTGATGATGATTCAGTATGTCTGTGCACTTAGTAATGGGTGGGCCTTAAAGGGCCCCTCACCAGGCCACATAGCAAATTTTAGTTAGACGCTGGAAGTTGTTGTGTGCCGAATGAAGAGTAGCATGCCGCAAGAATTTTTCAAATCGGTTCATTACGAGCTGAGAAAAACAATAATTTGTAGCGGTGCGAAACCATGATGCGAGCAGGAAAATTTCAAACCCTTGCCACTCGCCCAGTGTAGCCTTAGCAAGCCAAATGTCTTCCCTGCCCTCTTGACACATACGCATGAACACGTCATGCGCATGCATGGTCACGTGCGCATGACGTGCCCGAGCACGCGAGCGGCTGCGAGCGGCGTTGCACGGCCGCTACTTTTGTTTTTATGTAGCGGCCGTGGGCGTTTTGTCGGCGTTCTCTGTGGTGTACTGCCTCTTTCTGCGCGACGGGCATGAAAGTTGAGACATTTGTACGGGCACGAGAGTGGCGGTATCGTGAGCCAGTGCCGCATCAACGTTTACTTGGACGCGGTAGAATAAATGAGCATAATGAGTGCTCGAACGCGCCAGAACATTAATTTCGTTTCCAGGGCTGGCGTCTGCTCGATGCGCTAACCGCGGGGACACGAACGCATGGGAAAGGGAGGCACATTAGCCCCGCATCTCGCTGCAATGCACGAAAAAAAAATGAAGAAGACGCACACATTCCCTTCGTGTGTCTAATTATTTCTCTCAAGTTTATTAATCTATTCAAGCAACAAATTACACAAACTACACATGTCGTGTCAAATAATTATCGCAGTGTCACGTGCTACTGTTGGCTACGTCAGAGCACTGTCGTCTACGGAGAGGAGCGACGTCACAGCACTACCATCTACGTAGGGCCATTTTCTCATGTACGTCATCCCCTCATTCTCTAAAGCGCGTGCCCGTGAGAGGAAGGGCAAGCAGCGTTCACCTTGAAATTTGACCCATTTCCGCGGCGCTACTTGCAAATTTTGGCAGACGTGTTCGTGAACGTCCAGTGTATGCATTGCGCTCGTTAGCTCAAAATTGTCAAACCTGGTGAGGGGCCCTTTAAAAACAGCCACCCGTCGCGCAATTCACATGTTTTGACGCCTGGCGCGCTTCTACGCTTCTGCGACGTAGTATTACATGCGTTATGGAGACTCCTTCTACTACATGACAATCATATAGTGTTTTTTTCGACGCAGTTTTAAGCAATATCATTGGTCTGTGGTAACACACCTGCTTTCCACGCAGATGGCCTCGGTTTAATTGTCACTCCAAGCAGAATTTTTCAATGTTTATTTCATTTGAATCTGTCTCGATTTTTAGGTTAGAGACAAGATGAAGATTTTTCGCTCACAACCAACGACGCCGACATCGACGCGGACACTGGAATTCCTGCGAAATGAGCTCTTTACACGTACGGACACACTGGCGGTGTGGCACTTTCCCGCACACCGCTCGCTCGACGACCCTTTCTCTCTTTCTCCCGTGGCACTTAAAAGTTTTTCTCCCGCCGACTTGATCTCTCGGCACCTATTTTCGTCGCTGCCGTCGGCCGCCGCGAAGCAAACCACCGATCAGCGCCTGGTTTTTCTCTTCCTTCTCACACGGGCTGTCGTCATAGCAACAATACATTTTTCTCCTCAACCGTGCCACCCATCTCCTTCTTTTGGGGAGAAATCGCGAGCCGTCAGTGACCGGCGGGCACGCGCGCCTCGGCATGTCCGCTCTTGTCTCGCGACTCCCGCGCTGGCAATGTGCACAGCCAGCGCCTCCTCTATTTTTCTGTTATTTTTCTGTGCCTGGGCGAAGGAGCGGAGCGCAATTGGAAACGACCGTCGGCGTTAGTGCGGCTATTAGCCGCCGGGCGCCGCCACCGTAGTAGACCCGCCGACGCGCCGTCGCCCACGGGAACGAATGCCGTGGCTGCGTTCGAAGCTGCCATATGATTCAGTTTTCGGCTGTATTCGCGTTGTTTAAAGTATAATGAAAACTTGTAAAGAGGAATCATGAAGCACTTGTCGTTTTTGCAACCAGCCCATTTCGAAGGCATGTCTCTTTCGCGGCTATTTGATCGAGAAGCTCGCGCGTCGTCTGCTAGCCCGATACCAGAGAGCGCATGCCAGTGATGCACGGAAATTCGTTTGTCACCGTTACGTTCGCATGACTGAGAATCGGTTTTTGACTGTCTGAAAGTCTGTTTTCGAAAGCAGCATTTGCCAGAGCTCATACTGAAAGCTTGGGCGCTTAAAGTTCCCCGACGCGTGCTACCGTCTAATGGTGTAGCACACTATACGCAAGCCCTGAGTTCATGCTCTAAATAGCATGAAATGTTACTAAGCTGCTTCCAGTGACAATGTACATAATTATTGTCGGTTGTTTCGCCGGTAGCACATGTAGTGTCCATGGGCTCCGATTCTTCAGCTTCGAGACCTAATGTCAGCGCTGCATGCACACGGCGGCGATCGCGAGGCAGCGTTGCTACTGGTACTACATGCATTCATTGACTGTTCGGACGCAACAAGGTCACGTTTAGGGATACTTACCATGCTTGGTTCAGTTGTTACCTTGGGCTGCAAACGTGAAGGGTAGTCTGTAATGAGTGACGCTACTGCATCCTTGCTGAGCCGCCGCTTTTTTATTCTATGAAATATTCGCGTCGTAAACGACGGCTGCATATTCTAATGTAGTTTGAAGATGTATTAGGAGACCAATTATCCCGCCTAATTACTGCAAGCCACCTCTACTCAACACCAGCGGCAGCTGGAATTACATACAACGACAGAAGAACAGTGTATTAAGGCGAAATCCTTAGATGCCTCATCAAACGCGAAAATTGACCGTCGGCGGCGTCAGCACGAGTGATGCAAAAAAATAATTATGCGATGACGTCATCATATGACGTCATAGATCATAAATTTTTGTGACATTTTCGTGACGTCACATAACGTGACATCGTCATATTGCATCTTTTCTTGGTCAAAATGGGCCGATCACGGAGGCAGCGCATGCCTCCACTGACGCGCAGAAAGCTTGCACTGCCTCCGGTCCTTGAGGCTGTAAGAAGACCACGTTAGGCGCAGAAATATCTCGGAGGGAGTCAGGGAATGTTCAATACGTTGACTACAAGAAAAAGAAGATGGCTTTCGCCTTTCAGTCGTCTTAGATGATTGTCTAAGAGACCCTGTGAGACTTTTTTTATCAGTAAAGAGAAATAAACAAAAAAGACCATCGTGATTTTTTTTCACTTCATTTTGCAGAGTAGAACACAAAAGTATGACATACTAAGGCATTGAGGCAGTTGCAATAGCCTGAAATAGAAAATAAAACGCGAATACTATCAAACTCGAGTTCAAGTATTGAACCGACAACCCGGACTGACAGACTACCGCGGAATACGTACAGCGGGGATGGAAAGACACGCGTACATGCGGCATCTGCATTCTTTGCTGTTTCGCATTTATTTTCAAGTGGTTATAGCCTGGATGATTGATCAAAAGACGACGCCATCCATGACACAATAAAAGACCATCAAGCATCTTTTTATTGCCAACACGGTTAAAGCGTGATGAAAACGTAGCGCCGCTATGTTCGCGTGTCTTTCCATCCCCCTGTACCTGTGAAAGCTTGCAAGAAGCACAAATGCAATTAAACTCGGATGCAAACTCAAATTCGTGAGCTTCGTGATACGTGCGGCCGTTCAGCGCTGGCTTCCCGTAGTCTACTTGCACAGCGCCACCACGCGGCAGCGGCGAGCGGACGCGGAGCGCGCGATCGACGGCCCGAGGAGAGCGTTCGCCCAGGCACTGAAAATTAGAGGACGCGCTGGCACAGCGCTCCACTGCTTGCCGTGCCGACGCGGCATGCTTTCCGCCAGTGTGCACGTAACTTAACGCTTTCGCGTCAAAACGTCGGGCAGTCTGTCTGTGATACCTATTCGGCTCCATACAACCTCGATCGCACATTGCATTTACTTTCTCGGGTACAAATTTAATTCATTTCACTGAAGAGACATTTTCGTTTTTCTCATCGCAGGCTTCGCCTTTTTGGGGTCTGCCTGCTTGGATACACGTGAGCAGCTTGGCGAAGACATTCCCAGCACTTTCATAGGAATTCGCACCATGGTACACGAAATGGCGCACACGTAAGGAACATGCACTCAGTAGGCTGACTTCTAAGGATTAAGTACCGCGTCGTGCTTTAACATTTCACAATGAATGAAGAAACACACAGCTCCGAAGTAGGGTTGAAGGTGAATATGCATATGCAAATGATAATGCTAGGTTGTATGGCGAGAAAACGAGAATTCGTGAGAGACAACCAGACCCTTGAATCAGTAAAAGAATATGTCTATCTAGGAAAAATATTAACAGGGGAGCCCACTCCTTTAGTGAAAATTCATTAAGCAATAAAGATGGCCTCGTTCACGTATCTCAGGCACTCGCAACTCCCGAGCGGTAACTGACCATTGTCACTAAAGTGCACACTGTACAGCCATTGTAGTTCCTCCGTTTTGGCACATGGGGTGGAAACCTGGAGGCCAACAGATGAACTCGAAATTAAACTGCTCAGCACGCAATAGAAAGACGTGAGAGTGGATCAGGGATTAGACGGGGCTAGCCGATATCTTGGTGGATAATAAAAATAAACGGGCCAGGACAGGCCACGTCATGAGACGGACAGATAAGAGATTGTTAGTTACAACATTGGGATGGATACCAAGGGTTGGGAAGCGTGGCCGTGGACGGCAAAGGGCTTTGGTGAAGCGTCGAATTTCAGAAATTAGCGGGTATACAATGGAACCAGCTCCTGCAGGACAAAATGGGTTGGAGGTCGTTGGGAGCAGGCTTCGTCCGGCAGTGGACGTAAGATAAGCTGATGACGATGAAGATTATGTCACTTTTGCAAAAAGCGCAGTTTGCATTTATGTGTGATACAGTAAACGAGCGATTATTCATTCGATATTTACGGAAACGATGTAACGTTTCCTAAACTGCGCGAAAAGACGAAGACTCAAGTAAGAAAACGTACAGAACACCACGAGCGCAGTATGATTTCTTACTTGAGTCTTCGTCTTCTCGCGCAGTTTAAGAAAGTTTACCGTAATGAATCAACTAGCCTGCCAGAACGTATTAATGATCTAACGTGTAATTTTTCTTCGAACTTGAACTACGTTCGTCAATGATCCTTTTCTTTTATTTGCGACATAGACTTGCCCTTAAGGCATAATATTTGTTGTGTATATTTGTGTTAATGTGCGCCGTTAGGCCGGTGTGTGCATGAAGTGAAGAAGTGTCTTGTGGAATGTGTTGTCATGTATCCATCGGTCATAACTGTTTGTGTCACTGTAGCGAAGACCAGCTGCAGGAGATGACGGGAGCGTTCCGACTGTAATCCTTGGCATGTCCATATAAGGTGGTATGCATCTGCTTGCATCACCGGAACAGAACAGTACGGGCATGTAGCATCAACTGGTAAATGCGACCAGTTCCATGTTCAGATAACAGCTGGTGTAAGGGCCACCCCTGCCCGAAGCCTCCTAAGCACGACTTCCTCCGCCCTAGTAAGGTGAAGGGGGAGAGAGCAGACACACGGTGGGATAAGAGCGCGTGTATCCTGCTGGAGAACATTTTTACGGGCACGGAGTGTATTTAGGGGTTTAGGTTCAAGGGGAATAGATGGGAGGTCTGTATTAGGAGGGCAGTGTGCCTGTTGGTCAGCAGCAATATTGTGAGGGTTCGCAGCATGGCCTTGAATCCAGTGTACCCTGATGCAAGTAGCTGTATTACGGTTCATCTTATGCATCGCCTCGCAGATTTACATCGCCTTGTGAACTTCTTGAGCTCCTGGAGAGCCGTTAAAGAATAGGTGAATACTTCGAGTTGCTTAATTGTAGACAGCTTAGAGGTGACATCCCGCACTGGGGTCATGGATGGCTTAAAGTTCCATTACAAGAGGACTGGCTTCCGTAGATAGATAATGCTGGTGACCACTGATGAAATTATGCGTGGTACTTAGGAATGATGTCCTTCCGCCGTCTTGTAGGATGGCAGCATCTGTATAGACTTTGCAGACGTTAGCGCATGGTGCTTCGATGACAGAGCGTTCGTCAATAATACCTGATGTATCGCTGCGCCGTAACTTGCTTGTCTCATTACACGTGATCGTTGTGAATTCCCAGGGAGGCATTGTATTGGACTGGTGGTCAATGGGGAGACCCGCGTTGAAAGTGAGCATGCAACGCAGCAACAACCGGAACAAGTCGCTTTTTTATTTCACGCGCTTTTTCCCTTCGCAAAATTAGCTCTGCAATTGTGTTCAGCTGGGCGTGCTCCTCTAAAGTTGCTATTGGGTGATGCGGGGTAACGCTGTTATTGTGCGCATGGCATCACTGTTAATGGTATCCAACTGTGCCAGCTGTGCCAAAGTTAAACGTTGAAATTGCGCCTGGTATACAATTCTTGGATGTAGAACTGTGCGTACGAGCCATCGAGCTACATCAGTACGAGCTCCAGCTGCTTTTGATGCAATGCGGCGAATCAGATGAAGCGTTTTTGTGGAACTCTGCCTGACTTTGCAGAGTCAGTGCGCACCACTGCCGGACCGGTGAATGTCAAGACCCAGCATGCGAACATCCGAAGCCTCAGGAATGGTCACTGCACCAATTGTAAATGTAAAGGGACACTGCGTGATCTTTCTGCGTCCTGCCTTGTTAGCCACCACAACATAGCTTGATTTTGGGCGGAAATGTCTAACCCTGCGTTCCGAGTGTAGTTCTCAAGCACATCAAGGGATTGCTGAAGCTGTTGAGCTGTCTTGAGACGTCTTTATGCACAGACCACAAAGTCACATGATCAGCATATATTAGAAACTTCACGTCTGGAATCCGGTGTAGTTGCAAAGCTAGAGGTGTTAGTGCAACGTTGAACAGAAGAGGAGCCAAAACGGAACCTGTGGGACACCTCTGTTGGGCGTGAAGCAAACTTCGGGCTTTCCATCTACTCTTATAGCACATGTGCGGTTGTGAAGGAAATAGTAAATAAATCTTACGACCCGCGGCGGAAGTGCCAGCTCGATGAGGTTGGAAATACTGACTGCATGGTCTATATTGCCATAGCTTTCGTTATGTCGGTCGCTACAACCGTGCGTACTGCGAGGCTGTGTGGTGAAACCTGTAAGTGTCGCCGACAAGATAGAATGTCCTTCTTCAGTTCCCAAATGAGAAAGGAATCCAATTTGAGCCGGATGGTATTAATACTCTCGTTGAAGCCACCAGAAAATACGTGTGGCCAGAATCTTTTCAGCGAGCTTGCAGACGGCCGGAGTCAGCGAAATTGGGCGTAAAGCTTGCAGGTTATTTGGAGAGTTTCCTGGTTTTGGAATCGGGACAACAACTGAATGTTTCCAATCAGATGGGACGTCCCCAGTCTCCTATGCTTTATTAATAGCCTGCAGAAGTGCGCCAAGAGTTTCACCTTCCACGTTCTTGAAAACTTCGTAAGGAATACCGTCGGGACCAGGTGTTGTTCCTTTGTGCAAAGTTTCAATCGCCGCTACTAGTTTCGGCCATGCTGAAAGGACTGGATATATCCGACGTGGCACACTGGTCAGACTCGTCGATTTCGGACCAGTTTATAGATGGTGCGCTGTCATACTTCGGGAAAATGCTCTTGCCGCCTGTTCTGCAAATTCTTGTGGCGTACTTAGCATCGCTAGCCTAATGCTTGCTGCAGGGTAAGGTTGCTTGGGACCACGTTCCATCGACCGGAACGTACGCCAAAGTGCTCTATTTCCCATGCCAGATCCAAGTTTCTCACACCACTCATGCCACCGTCGTCGCGAAACTGCTTTTCGTGCCGACGCGCCTTTGCTGCTATACGTTTAGCACGAGCACGGCTACCTGGTACATTTGGATTCCTCGACGCATACACTTCTGCCTGACGTCGCTTTGCCCAAAGTTGCAAAAGAGTGAGGTCCGATGGAGGTTGTCCTTCGTGAACGGTGGTCCTGATTGTGTTACTGCGGAGCAGTTCTTGTAAAGCGGGAAGAATTTCCAAGGGCTCTGTGGGTACTTTATCAATCGATGATTCCCGAAATTTATCCCTATGCGTGATCGCTACTTGTCGTCGAATTTTCTTTATGCATCTTCTTTGTAAACCAATTATGATTGGCATATGATCACTGCCCCATGTATTCGGCTCCACCCGCCACTGCGGCGTCCAAGCACCCAACCACCACGTGAGATCTCGAGCGTGCGTTCTAGATACGGTGCGTACAGAACAGGTATACACAGCGTGATGGTTCAACATTGTAAACGTGGCATCAGTCATTACGTTTTTTACTTGGCATCCTCTTCGGGAGTTGTACTTGTATCCCCAATCTGTATGTGGAGCATTGAAATCTCCACTTACGAGAACAGGAATGCCCGGGTACGTGGAACGTAGATGTGCTATCCATCCCAAGCTCAAACGTGTGCGCTTTGGTCTGGCATAGAAAGACACTAGAATCACAGGAGTCTTCAATGGTCGTGTCAGGACACCGACAACTTCTTGATTGTCACCACACCATGTTCCATATTAATCACTGTATGAGGAATATGCAATAACACATATACTGCGGCTTTTCCCGGAGCTGAAGCCATTGTCGTTGCACGTCTATCTCTAATAGACGGGTAATGATACCATTAAAATATGTAGGGAGCAGAGCTTATTATGCTCTTGAATAAGCAGTATCCATACATGTAGCTTGTTGCATTGAAGCCTGGTTTTATTTCTCTTAACTTGAGCTTATACCTCGACAATTCCACTGCAGAATTATATCCTGTGTCAGCTGCTGCAGAGAGTTAGCCATCGTGCAGGCAATCCTGTATGAGTAACGTTAGTTGAGCAAGTTGATCTAAAATTTCTGTCCAACCAGCTTGGTTAACCTGTTGTGTCGGCCGGGCTGCAGGAGTAATTGGGGAATTCGCAGTCCGGGTTTCGTTGCGTGTAGGTCCTGTTTTCTGACGCCGCAAAAATTACCAATTCTTTATGTTTGCGTAGTGTCTCAATCTCTCTGGCCAGTGCGTCAATCCGAGCGTCAATGTCATCATGGCCATCATCCGATTCAAGCGATGATGCAGCTAACTTTTGCTGCTTAGTCTGGGACTGTTTGCCACGTTTAAGCACAGAAAAGTACAGTTGTATCTCTGGGCCTTGCGTGTCTTCTGCCGGAAGCACCTCCGGCTCTTCAGCAACAATTTCAAGGCGATTGTTAGTTCTTATTATATTGTTTTTCGGTATAGCCTTTCGTAGTCTCGCTGTGGCCTTCTGTTTAGTCGGACAGTTTACGCTTCTCATGTCGTGCTCATCAGATTTACATAGGCCACATAGCATGGTTCTCCCTCTAGTGGGAGCCTTTCAGGTCAATAGTACGTGTGGGCAAAATGCCTGCATGTGGCCACGTTGAAAGCAACGGTAACAGAAATTTGCCCGAGGGAAGTAGGGTTTAGGGCGCAATAAACACCAGTAGCAGTGAAATTGTCCGGTATACAGTGGGGCCCTGTACCGTTACTAAGCAAGTGCGACTTTTGCCCATGATCTGGCCGCGAGAACCCTGTGCATCGTGGAAGTCAATTCGCGCCATATTCAATAAGGATTCAATGGGGGCTAGTTGGTACTGCATTTTCTTGTTCTGCGCTAAAAAAAATTGTAACAGAGGGGACGACACGGGAACACAGACGAGCGCAAACTTTCAACTGTTTATTTGCGATCAAAGCACGTCAATATATACACAGACATGAAAGGGCAAGAAGCAGATACAAACGTGACGTAGAACATGAAAAGGCGTGAAAAATGCTACAGTCTCCAGGGCACTTGGCAGCGCACTGCGCACGTTGCGGGTGTAAGCCTATGTTCAGCGACACTAAGGTTTTGGAACACAGCAATCGAAAAAGGGCGAGAAATCATGGAGGCCTACTTCATGCAAAAAAATGATCAATCAACATACGTAAGCTCTCCTTCTGTGGTTCTGGGAAACTCCGCTTTTAATTTCATAGACAACCATCACGTAAATACACACGCGTCTTCATGAAATCAGTAGATTTGCACCCTCTCCATTTGTCACGCCTTTTCATGTTCTACGTCACGTTGTATCTGCTTCTTGCCCTTTCATGTCTGTGTATATATTGACGTGCTTTGATCGCAAATAAACAGTTGAAAGTTTGCGCTCGTCTGTGTTCCCGTGTCGTCCCTCTGTTACAATTTTTTTAGCGCAGAACAAGAAAAATCGCGCCATATTATTTCAGGAGAGTCTTCCGGGTCAATGCCATAGACAGCACACCTCTGTATATTAGACCCGATGCCAAAGTAGCCACGCACAGGCAGCTGCGATCTTCTGA
>NC_051183.1:7937137-7997136 GCF_013339695.2 Rhipicephalus sanguineus
TGTGGATGTAAGTTTGACTTGCATGCAATGAGATTGACATGTATGCAAATAAGATTCTAACAGCTATAGCACCACCGGTACCAATGAGGGATCTAACAAAAGAAGCATTACTTAACAGAACCTACCTTGGCGTCCATCTCTTATTCTTTTATTCAATGAGTTTTTAAAATCACAACTTGATTGTTAGCACAAATTCTTTCTAAGGTGTTCTTTCCCATCCCGTACATTACCTATTTCTTTGTATTGTTTTTTTTTTCCTCTCTGCTTAGTGCAATATGTCTTTAACATGCTGCCAAGGTAAGCTCTCTTTTTTATTCTTACCTTTAAATGTTTGCATCATTTCCGCTTCTGTTTACATAGTCATACTTATATTCAATTCCACTAAAGCTTCCTGTTATGTCAAGGCGATGTTGAGAACAAATATATAATAATCTGCACGTGCTTGGAGTATGCAGTAACAAAAATTCTGCTTACTACTTAGTAAAATAGCGAAATTGAGTCTGCATTATAATAATGTAAATTATTAGCAGCCATCTTAAAGATGTTAGCAAAGGGATTCGAGAAACACTGTTACATTAAATGCTCAGTTTTTTCTCATGAGCGTCCCAAAGAGCCATTTTACGCTATTTCCACGAGCACTGAATTTTATGTGAGCTTACATTTATTTGTTTATTTATCTATTTATTTATTTATTTATTTATTTATTTATTTATTTATTGTAGTGGGCAGAGATTATGAAGCACAAATTTAGTTATAACAGGGGAAAGAAGAAGGATAAAGAGATTGTGCTTTGGGTCTGTGCACGGATGTCGTGGAATGTTACATTTATTTATTTATTTAAACATACTGGGGATTAACACTTTGGTCCAAGCAAGAGAGGCAAAAGAAACATCAAGTAAACCATAAGAGCAAGAATAAGAAAGCAGGAGTTCATTGCATTAAACACTCATCAATACGCTAAAAGAGACAGCATGTCTGAAACAAAAACAATAAGAGTACATTACATTTGAACACTAAACAGCAAAGAGATATTTTTCCACTGATGTAGCAAAACCTCCAGTTGCGAAAATCTACTTTGGTAGTGAATTCCAATCTAACTGTCTTGGAAAAATAACTGTGTTTGTAAGCATTGGTTCGTGCAAATATGGGTGCTAATGATCGATCAAATGCTTAATTATCATAACTAGTTACCCACCGCAGTGGTAATGGTGCATGACTCCCGGCAGCACCGTTTCGATGGAGGCAAAATGCTGGTGGCCCGTGTGCTTGTAGTATTTAAGTCTCAGAACCCCAGGGGGTCGAAATTTTCAGAGCCCTCCACTACGGCATCTCTCATAATCATATCGCGATTTTGGGACGTAAAACACAACAATTATTATTAGGTCTTGGGGGTGTCGTCTGTATCGTGCTTCTATACTTATTCACTGTGTTTGATATAGAACCGCTTTTCTATGGCACTTAAATATATTTGTTTTCTTTTCTTAGGCTTCCCTATATGCTTTTGCTGTTACTAATCACCAGGTAGTCGGAGCCATAAGTGGCAATAGTGTGAATAGTGGTGGTGCCCAGCGGCACTTTGTGCAACTATACAATACGTCTGAGACGTTTCTGGGCTACACATGTTCTCTCGTAGAAGAAAAATTGCTAGAAGATTGCACATTGCTGAGTACATCACTAATGAACGCTTTACACCAGCAGATAAGTAGAATACAAAAGCCACTGCAGTTTTATGTCCTTTACGTAAACACGATGCGTCGCAAATAATGTCGCTACCAGCGTTCTTGCTGGTGTGCACCTGTCCAGTGATCCAGTATTGCAAAAACCGTAATATGTTAATGGGCAAGGCAGAACTCCACAGTGGTATTTGCACCATCGTGCGTAAGCTTCTTATTGAAGTCCTTGAGATTAGATGGCAACCCTCTAAGGTGTCGGCAAGCAGAGCAGCGGCTCCCAGCAATTACAAAATCGACAAGCAAAAATCACCAGTTGTTCCGCGTACGAATACAACCGATGAGCAAAGCTCCTCAGAAATAGAACACAAACGACTATGTACGTTTAGAAACTGTTTATTTGCGCCACGTGCCTTGTTTTTTGCGCAACACGCCTTGTTGTTTCCTTTTTTTTCACGCCGCGTGCGCCTTCAGCACGCGCGCCGTTTCATTGTCTTTTTGCCCCGACGCCGCATCTGTGTTGCAGGGAGCTTCGACAGCGACAGCTGGGTGCGGGCCTAAGAAGCTTCGCTCCTAAAAAAACCTCTATCAACGAAGTGTATAACGAGCTGTCATGTTAAGCAGCTAAAGCAACACCAATAAGTTGTCTCGGAATAAAACTAACATACCCCCCCCCCCCCCCTTGAGCAAGAAGTAGAAAACTTCTGAGATACTAACAATATTTCATTCAAATGAAACAAAGTTGGTCCCAAATAATAAATTTTCAAGCAAACATTTCTGTGCATGGGTGTTTAGTGCTACATTTTATTTATTTTATATATATATATATATATATATATATATATATATATATATATATATATATATATATATATATATATATATATATATATATATATTCGAAGTATCTGCAGATACAATTGGAATGTATCGTATCGGATACAGTCAGTCTTGTGGTATCTTGTATCCGTATCTCAATACTTCTTGCCTGAGTATCTTGTATCGTATTGCGATACATTTTCAAAGTATCTTTGCCCAGCCCTGGCTGTGGCCTTCTTCACCATAACAACCACACGACACTACATATACAAAGTGTGCCAGCCAGGATAATTACCATTCCAAAAATAAGCCAGGCCATACTGGAGAAACCCAGATCTATTTTGACCATCCAGGATTTTTTTTTATCATGCGCATAAACTTAACTTTGTAAACACTTTTGCATACCTTCCCCATCTGAATGTGGTAGCCATTAAACCTTGAGCTGAACAGCCCAATGACATTAAGCTACTGAAGCAGGTGATAACTTGCACCAGTTGTGCTAGTTTTAGGAGTAACATGCTGTCACAGGTGTAATGCTGTTTTTACTCTGGTGCACATTTACAAGGAATTTCATAACTGCTTCTGTTGTCTAAAAAAAGCTAGTGGGATACTGGTGCTCTTCATAAATTGCACTATGATTAACAATCTGCACACCATTGGTGTAGCAAGGGGGTGGTTTGGGGGGGCTAAATCCCCCCTCCCCCAAATTTTTACATTATACGAGCACCCACACTAACACATGCATGAACATACACATAGGGGTGCCCACTCCCTGAACAAATTTCTGGCTCTGCCCTTTACTGCACACACTCTCATCCTATTCTACCTGCATCTGCAAGCAATTCTGCATATGCCTTTAAGCAGAAGTCGGAGTACAATTGATGTAGAAAGCCTCACTCTGGACAGGAATGGCCAAGCAGTTCAGGCAGCATGTCAAGGTCGATTTCTGACAGGCATATCATTTTCCAAATGACACGACTGTGTTGCAGGATCGCCTCCACCAGTGCCAGCCACCGCTTACACACACGCTTGCACCTGACGAGACTTGCACCATCCACAAGTGCCAAGATTGGCAGCAGCACCTCATTTGGCACAGCGTCCATGCTCGCTCAGGATGGCTTCACTGAAACGGTTTCAGCATACGTGTTCAGCTTTGAAGTCAACAGTTGGCAATAATGTCTGTTTCTACTTGACCCCTTACAACGACACTAAAGTGAAAAAATGAATCAATTTAAACTGATAAATTATTCTTTGAAAACACTACTGTAGTTAATTTCACCATCATAGGTTTGTTAATATGAAAGAAGGTGAAAGTCAGTGTTTCATTCTTAAATTTTGTGCTGAAATCTCTCTCTGCACATAAACGCCAATGTGACATCATGGATTTCAAAGCGTAGTTTTTTCAAATTTTGGCCACATTAGCTCAACGAAATTTCCTTCAACTTGGTACGTTAGGTCTCGGGCTCCCTAAGTGAGTAATCTTCGGAACTATATGTAGGCACTAGCACGACCTACTATACTCCTGACCTGCCCAGATGTCCCCTCTCCAGCGCCCACATTCTAGTTCATACCTCCTGCCGCTAGGGATGTAACCTACGAGCGTTGTGGCGCTAGTCAGCACCTGTTCGCTGACGTCAGCTTTAACGCTCGTGATGATGTTCCGCCAGCACAGAGCGCTCATATCATGTAATTATTATTCATAAATGCAAAATACTTTGGAAATAAAAATACGGAAAGTGAATTCGAACTTTTTTTGCATTTAAAAGGACACAGCCGTCCTACACTATGCAAGTATACGGCTTCTCACGTTAGTCAACCAGTGCGCAGTAAATACTTAACCGCACAGAATAGCTTACTTGACCCTCGGTCTAAGTTTGCAGAAACAGTCACATAATGCCGGCAGTTCGTCACATAATACAGGCGTTCTTACTCCAGCGCCGTCCAAACGGTCGCAGAGTAGCAGACGAACAGGTTATAGGAAGCGCCACCTACGACAAGCGGTTGAACGAGAGTGGGGACGCGCGCTCCCATAGGACCCCCGATATCTGGGCAGGTCAGGAGTACAGTAGGTCGTGGGCACTAGAAGACGCTGCAAAATCTATGATGCCAGAGTGAGTCACAGAATAGTAGCCTGTATCAGCTGTGTCTAGGAACAAAAGACATAAATACACGTAATTCCAAGCAACAGGACACCAACTGGCCAGTCCGCGAGTAAGGAGAATACTAAGTTACACGAGCCACATCTAAATCTTCTTACGAAAGCCAGCGAGCATTCAACTTGAGGTGGCAAAACACAATTTGTGCAACTATAGAATCTGGCTCGTTAACAATTTATTTGCACATGTAGGTGACACTTCGCGGTTTACTAACCGCGAAGTAACACCTATTCCACCCTGTATGACTCTGCACTGATGCTTATCGAAAAACGCAACTTTCTGTGTTACTGTATTCACAACAAGCCGCTGCGCTACATAGCAAGCCGGCGGTGTGTTCCACGGAGTAGAACCGCTGATATGCAAAAACTGCGGAATGCCAGTGCCTACTCGCCTGTTCTTCAACACTTATTTACAATACCCACACTCGCCGTAGCGTTACAGAGTGGAGTGTTACAACAAGATAGTACATTACTAAGTACACACTACAGCGTCTTAGACTAACAGAGAACTGAGCTGGTTGGCACGTACTCGTGTTAAAAGACAAGGCGTGCAAACACGTACACAAATGAGAAAACATGACACCACAAACGCAGCGCGTATATTCTAAACTTCAGAGTGCAAATTCGGTATGAGACATAGAACGCGCGCGTGCGCGCGCGCACACACACACACACGTAGGACATGTTCCGTATCGAAGTTGCGCTGTGCAGTATCGAATTGTGAACCAACTAGCCCAGCGACAAATTATCTTAAGATGTAGCCTCTATTCACTCTCTTAAGACAATCACACAAAAGCAGCAGAAAACTTCATAAGCGCCACGGTTCCCCCTAAAAACGCAACCTTTGTACACGTCTATGCGGCGTGCTCAGCTAATCATGCGTTGTTAGCAATTCGAACATATGCTGGGAAACTTTCCGCTGCATAGGCGGTACATGCTGCGTCCCCTTGCCTTTCGCAAAGTTTTCCAACCTATGCTCAACATGCACGAACCAACTCGGCCAAAAGAGTGCTTTACGTACCGATTCGGTGTGGTCGTTTGCTGGCAGGCAAAAGAACGTTGCATCAATGAATAGATGCGGTGGCTAGAAGTGAAAGATGAAACTTGTGCGCGCCATTCTCGTCAGCCAAGCTTCAAGAACGCCAAGCGTTCAAATCGAGCGCTCAGCGATCGCTAGGGCAGGGCAGGCGTAGGGCAGGGGTCGGCAAGGATACGTACCCATGACGTACCTGACTTGTTGGGGCGCCACCAAACTATCGGGCGGGAAGTTAAAAATCTGCATCCTTCTAGATCCTTCCTTTCCTCGCCCGCCAGGGTTCCGTATTCTCTGGTGCAAACAGTAAAAACTGCCTTATTTTTTTCTTGGTTATTTTAAAGTGGATTTCATAGCATCTATCCAATTTTACAATAATATTTTTACCGAAATTTAAAAAAATGAAGGTTTTAAGCGTTTACTAATTCGCACAAAACAGTAGTTTTTAAACTCTAAACATGGCGATGATGACGTTTTATGTCCACTTTTGCAGATTGCCGTGCGGTTAAAGCGTGTCTTTCGAGATTCGTTTCTTTCTACTACTCGCTAGGCAAGGCCAACTCCAGCGATTTTTCGAGGTTAGTGGATCTTAATAAAATTCGCCGGGTAGGTTCCTTTTCACGTTCCCGTTATTTATGCCAAATTACAAGCTGGACAGATTCGCAGATTCATTACAAATTGATTCTCCCCATCTGGCTTCCCATAACTATCGGCAACATTGTGTGCGTGACGTCATTTTTGGCAAAAAGGAAGTGACGGCTAGCGTTTCGTTGGCTGGACGTGTGAATTTCAGTTCCTTGTGGTAGCGCGTGCGATCATATACGTGCGATGGGTGGCAAAAACAGAGAGCGAGGAGGACGCCAGCGGCCCCTCCGCGACCGCTTGCGCGCTATTGGTTCTCCTCTTAGGGTCACGTGGCTGGGCACGCGAGAGCGTTTACGAACGCACGCACGCACGGAGTAGTGTTTACGGCTGTTCCATCGTACGGAAGCACCCTCCTCCTAGCCACGCCAGCCACGCGCCAGATTCGCGCCACGCACATGGCGGACGCTCAAGTACGCGCGCCTGTTCCGAGTTCCGCTTGCCCATCTCACGTTGAGCGGGTTTCAATAAACGTGCTTCCGAGTGACATGTTGGACACGAGTACGCCTACGTGCGAAATAAACGCCAGCTCCCAAGCAACATTTTATCCTTGGCAAAATGTCGGCCTGACGTCGCTGGCCAACTGCACTGTCGTTGGCCCAACCTTGGCAACCAACGTAGGGCCGGACTTGGGGATTGACATTGGCCTCATGTGGGCCTGCGTCGGAACCCGACGTAGGCCCGTCCACCGTGGCCGACGATGCCGAGTGCATGCCGCTCGCGGGTTAACCAAGGCCCGACATTACATAAGCGTCGATTTACCGACGGCCGTAGGTCGGTTGCGGACGTTTCTCGCTAGTATTGCTCTGCTTTTTTTTTCTTATTTTTTGTGCGTGTTCTAACAAAACGCATCAGTTGTTTTTCTGGTGTGTTGGTGCGTGTCGTATTTAATGTGAACGGGCAATTTATAGAGGCGTTTAACTCTATCTGAATTAATTACGGGCAGAGTGCACATGTAAGACGGAATTAAACGCCTCTAACGGTCTGCACTAATTAACGTGTTAATACGTAACACACAATAAAAGAAAGACGCGTGAATATAAGTTTTCTCTCTTTAGATGTTTATTTTGCAATTGTATAGGTGCACTAATTTTACATGCAACATTGTTCGCACGGAGCGTTTGCATCAGCCCTTGTGCAACGCAACCGTACAGTCCATGTGATCGCTGCATGATAGCGCTGACATATATATAAGACGGGCGGCATTCTTGCTGGATCGGCTCCCTTCTTTCGGCCAGTTCTCGTGCTCTTAGCCCTGAACACGTACGCAGATGCGACGTTTTAGCGTCGAGATGTGAGACGGTAAATCGCCACCCTCATCGAGATGTGAGACTTGCATTGTTCTTCTGTCGGGAAAGACTGAAAGAAAGAACAATGAATAATACTGTGAGAAAGGTAGACTATTTACTTGACCAGTTGCACAGTCATGTCGCGTCTAAAACTCTATTCACACAACAAACAAAATAATTTTGTCGCTGCACAAATAGAAAAACACTGCACTTACAATAAATGCGAGTGTGCTGAAATTCTGAGAAGTGCTTCAAGCTCCACAGCGCACAAACTAGATAATATGTGGAAACAGAGTGGATCGAGGTTTTCATTGTTGGCTCGTAATGTCACTGGAAAACAAATGGTACAATAAACAGATTAATGAGAACACAATCTTACCTTCAAAGCGGCCGCGGGCCAGTCACATATTGTGCAGTCGGCATTTACAGCATACCTGCGACCAAATTCAATGTGAAAAGCGATTGCGTGAGACTTTTGTAACCAAGCATGCGTCTTACCAGAATTCTTTTCAGTTGGCGAGACCAGCGCAGCCAGTCCTTGTTGCAGCGTTCCCTAGAGAAAACGGCAAAATAGGTCACGGTCTTACAATAAGATGCCACAAATAAAAAACAAGAAAATCTTACATATTTGCCCGTCAACGAAGTCTTAATTGGGTCCACGGACAAATATAACCGCCGTTCGCCTGAACAATTCTGATCTGCCAGCTAGAAGGGACGACCAGATTGACGCATCGATTGTGCTAATGAAATTTGATTTTGTCGCTGGACAAAACTCACCATGCGATACACCGAAGAAATAGAATCTCACTTACGAGTTCGCGTCAAATCCTCGGCAGCGGGAGACGGCCGCGCGCCTCCAGGCAAACGAAATGCTTCTGAGTGCACTGCTTGCCCATGCCCGTCTCTGTGCAGTCACTGTAGTGTGTGTAGAGAGGCTAGCCTCTCTAGTGTGTGTTTCAGCACGTCCTCGCTCGAAAGAGCTACGATTTTGGCGGGAAGGGAACTCAAGCACGCCACAGAGCTTGCTTCCCTCCCAGCGCTGTGACAAAAAAAAAAAAACCGCGAGAGGTCCGGGGTCCGGCGCTCCCCTTGCACGTCCCGCCTCCCTCGCACATTCCGTTCCTCCTTTCAGCACTTGTCCTTCTTTCTGGGAGAGGGCATGTCGTGTGTGCTTTCGCGCGTGCTCTCTCTCCAAAACAAAAACCGCAAGATCCCATCTCACCACTTTTTTTTTTCGGGGGAACGCACGTGTTGCTTATCAGCTCTGTCTGGTGAGAAAAAAAAAAGGGGGCGCGAAATAACATTCTAGGGCAGCGCAAACGCGTCCAAGAAGCAAATCGAATTTGAATTGAACCGTTTTCATTGTTGACACAAAATAGCGTTGGCACCCTAACATTAAAACAAATTAACATGAAAACCATAAACTGAGCATCAGGTACAAATTTTAAAACTCTTCAGAGTGTGCGGAGTATCGAATTCTGGCTCTGCAAGCGACGTGTAGCTTATGACCGCAAAAATTATCGCATTTTACGCTAATTTTATGTTTATTTGGACATAGATGATATTTTTAAATATTCGTATTAACGCATCCGAAGACCTAATCAAGTATGACGATATTCGATTCTATATTCCAAATGTTTAATATTCGCACATATGTAACCATTATATCTGATGTCCTCCCTCTGTCATGCGGCTCGATCAGATCAGTCATATATTTATATTCACGACCGTGCTAAAGCGTGAGCAGTGCTAGCCAGGGGCGTAGCCACGTTAGGGCACACCCGGGCCCGTGCCCCCCCCCCCCCCCCCCCCCCGAAATTTTTTTTTTTTTTGCCATAGCATACAGAGCAGAAAATGACACTCGACCACGTCTGCCTGCTCGTCCCCACTACAGATCAAGGAGGTGCCCCCCTCGAAAAAAATTTCTGCCTACGCCCCTGGTGCTAGCGTTCCAGAAGTACCGAGCTGTTCCACCTAAGCTCATAGAAAAGGCGGGGATCACAATTTTCGATGGACAGTTCAAAATCGTCGATATTTTAATAGAGCCTAGCGCGCCATAGTATCACGATCAAAATTAAATTTCTGTTCGGTACTCGCATTTATTCCCATTTATTGATGTTGTTCAACCAAATGCTTTGCGTCTAATGCATGCAAAGGTGGACATTTTCTTGAGCTTCGAGCAGAAACCGTAAACGCTCAGTACACTTGAAAAGCATTCATGTCGTACCACTGTACATTGAGCATATAAGTGCTTCATCGTAACAGGTCATCATAAGGCTTGAAAGGTGCTCATGACAATGCAGCGGAGGATTCTCGGCGGCCCGATCGCTAAAGGTTCTGAAGTTTCTTGCGAAACAGGTGAAAAACTTCGACATTTAAATTCCGCATCCTAACCAACTCCGTAATTGTACCTTTTCTTATTCACATACTTAATGTGCACATCAGAAATATTCGGCTGGATTTGGGAAAACAGGCACAGCAAACATAGCTTTAGTGCTGGTGTTATTGATTGGAGCAGAACTGCAAATGCGACATCATTCTTAGACAAATGGACGTATAATAAGCTACAAGAACGCCAGATTTTAAGATCACTTCGCAATTCAGCTTTTCATATAATCAGTTAGAGCTTTCGCGCCCCTGAAACACGCATCTGAAATTTTCCGCCAAAGTTGTATAGTCCGCGAGATCTCTATTTCGCACAATTCGTGTGACGAAATTAATATTTTTTTGGGCTCATTATAAAGCAGCCAAAACCTTTCCGATGGGAGAAAGATTGAATTAATTCATTTTCAATAAAGTTTATTACTAACAGATGGTGTAATGTATATGGTCAGTTACAATCAACGTGCCATTTGCAAACTATTTCAGTCAATTCTATACCGCAGCACAATGGACCATTGTAAAGTCACATTAAAGATAAATTAGTGTGATTGCACTTTATTATCCGTTATGTACTTCCTCATGGCAAATACATTGATCTCCAGAGTGTTCAAATCTTGCGATTTCTCAAGGTTATAAAAATATTTTAACGATATGTCTCCAATCGAATAATTCTTCACAACGCCGAAGAACTCCAACTTCCATATTGAGTCAATGCATGCGCTCATCATTATGGCCATCGCATGTCTACTCAGCATCCGATTCATAGCTTAACTTCAGTCAGTTCAGAGCAAAACTCGATGTTATTCCTTAGCCGGAAGTTTCCCTTACGTCTGTGGTTGGCGGTCATTGCTGTTTTCCTTGTTTGACCAAAGGACGTCATCGCGTTTGTAGCTACACTACATGACTTATTCCTCAACATACTGCCCGAACGTTCTCGCGCTTGTTAGCTCGAAACCTAAATGTTGAATTTTGAAGTAAAATTAACCAGTGTTCAACTTGTCACTCGATCAGAGACGAATACTTTTCACCACGTCGCGTTATTTTGCTCTGCTTTCGATAACAACGGCGTTAGATTGATGAGCTCTGCTGACAAATCCTCATCACTCTATGCAGCCGGTGTAAGGCTGGACAAATATATAAATCAATCTAACGGTGTCGAGCAGTGCACCTGGTCCTATGCGGTGCGTCAGCAAGGGACTTGATAATTGAGCTCTCATATGTGTAGAAGCGTACGGTACGCTCACGTTGCGCAGACAGTCAGCCACACACATCGTCAACGGCACGTGAAGCGTCTACTATTAGCAATGTAATTTTATTACTTTTTTTCGTTTTGCATGCGACGCACCGGCGACGGCAGATTACCGCGAGGCACTAGCTATGCATTTGTCTAATGCGTCTTGAAATATAAAGCTACAGCGTCCATAGAATCATAGAAATATAAAGCTACAGCGTCCAGTTTTAAGCACATGTTGCTCCTATGGATAATTATTATTCTGTGGAATAATGGAACTAGTAAACATTTTATTAACATTGATCCAACAGCACAGCAGTGCGCGTTGCGCGTTACCCGCCGCAAATGCTCCATTATATGCGATTCTTTTATACGTATGAGTAAGAAGATTAGACAAATCCGCGGAATGTTTCTCATGCATTTCCATGCATCATATTCGCTTGCTTATCTTTTTGTTTAGTATTTTCAAGACGTATAAAATGACCACAATGCCACTTCTGACTGGCATTATTTCGTATCTTGAGGCAGTGATATCCTAATTGTGCAGTATTTTAACTTCTTTATAATGTAGGTTACGGTGTACCTGCTTTGTCTTTTATTAAAAAACAAGGGTTCATTTTTATTTGAAATGTTGTGCTAAAAGGATGAATGTCACAAACATATACAAGGCGACCTCTGACAAAGTGATGGGACAACAGAAACTTTTCAAATAGGCATATCGGGGAACATACCCGTCGTAACTGTATAGTTCCCTCGTTTCAGCCAGAGCTTATTATCTGTGGGAGGTAAAGGTGTAACTACATTGCACAATAAAAAAAAGATAAATTCGCTTCAACTTAATTGAAAATTTGTTGCTACCTAGACGCACACGCGTAAATTTTGACAAACGCGTCTTTAGTGGTGCTGTTTCGGACATGTGTCCCATGTTCTTATCTTGGCGGCAAAAGCCTGACGGCGGGCCTGCAGATGTGCGGCTTCTTCGAAAGAGGAGGCGGCTCCATGCTGAGAAAGAAAACCGGAGAACAGCGGAAAAAAAGAAAAAAAGAAGTTTCCCTCTCCCCACCGGGACCTTCCGCGGCGCGGGCCGCAGTAGCACATATGTTTCTTTTTTGCTTCTTTTTTTAAATGTGCTTTTCACTCCACCCTCCCTAGCTTCCTTTTAGCGGTTCCTTTTAGGCTGACCCTCTTCTTTCCCGCGCTTTTCCACCTTCTGCGTTTTATTTTCCACAGCACGGGTCTTCAGTGGATCGCCATTGCTATGTGTTCGTTCTAGATCTTGAAAGAATATTTCTTGTTCGTGTATTGGTACTAAAATCTTACATTGCGGCCACGCCTTTTGATGAGTTTTTTTTTTTCACATAGCATATATGGTATTTCCGCTTGCCTGACTCATCCGTCAGCGAAAGATAAAAACTTTTTACTCATTGCGTCTTTCTATCCACAGACTGTTTGGGTGTGCAGCGCTGCTCGGGCAGCACGCAAAAATTTTCATGCTTCATGTTGCCTGTATACAAACGATGCTTCTTTTAGATTATACAGAATGGTTTTTAATGGCCGTTTTAGTTCAGAAATGACATAAATGTATTATGTGAGCTCGGTTTAATGCAACCGGGTGACATTACTTCCACGAAAAAGCAAAATAAATAATCGTCTATCTATATAAAGTTCATTTATGACCTTCAAATTACACTGCCTTACCTACTGCAACTGACTAACTGTAGCCACTGAGTTTGCAATAATTGGAATGAAATCTTACGATTTAATATTTATGCCATAAAATTTGAGGTAGAAGGTTCACTGTTGCTTCAGTCACGTTTATTTTTGTAAAAATCCGTTTTAAGCATCGAACAACGACAAAAGCCTAGTTTAACGCCCATTTATATAAATACTGTCGCACACTTGGCGAATGTTAGGTCTCGAAAAAATCTTTGAAAGTAGATACGCACGCCTGGAGAAACCATGCACGAATGTAATGGCTCGCTATTATTTTTGTTTAGTCAATAATGTATTTAGATTGTTCGCACAAATAATCTCTACCACTTGGTGTAATCAGCTCAAGGACCACAAGTATGTTGTGTGTCACAGGTGATTTTTGTAATGTTTAAAAAATCACACTGTAGGAGTTGTTTACACTTCCTGCAGTGTATTTTATGCTGCCCTAAAATACTACACGCTGTTCGAATCCTCTGCCGGCAACCAAGGCCGGCACGACGTGTTGCCGACTTGTCGCCCCGACAAGCGTTTGGCGCGCTCGGCGTTCACTCGGCGACCAACGGTGGTGCGAATCGTGCAGCCGACCAAGTGCCGACAAGCGTTTGGCGCGCTCGGCGTTCACTCGGCCACCGACGGTGGCGCGAATCGTGCAGCCGATCTAGTGCCGACGTAGCTGGCCGCGCTCCTCCGGCCGACCCTTTTCGGATGCCTGGTGGCTAGTGAAGTCGGTTGCCGACTATTTCCCAGTGATCAGCCAATCGTCGGCAGTCGGCCAGCGTTGCTTGGGAGATCTCATAGCCAATGTAACATCGAACAGGTTTCGATGAGCACGCGGACGTTCACGCGTAAGTTAAACCAAAGTTCTAACTGCCCATCAAACGTGAAGTGCCTCCGCGTCGACCTGTGCACCGACGGCGACGCACACGAGTGGATCGCCAGCTACAGTAGGAAAACCAACACGACATGGATCGTCGACAGGGAAACCCGAAATCCAAAGAGGTAAGTTCACGTGTTCGTTTCTTCTACAAGTGGTGAATAGGCCAGTCTAATAACATTTGATGATATCGACGCCAATTGCGAAAATGCTAAATGCGAAAGTGCTAAATGCTCGCTCATCGTATCGAAAGGCGCGACGCTAAGGGTGACCGCGTGGTCTAGGACGTACAGTGACATGTAGAAATGTTAAATGGGGGCGTAAACACGCGAAAATGGACTATCGAAAATCCAAACATTACATGGCCGCAGGCCCGTAGCCAGGGGAGGGGGCCCGCCGCCTCCCCCCCCCCCCAATTTTTATGATATATGGTGTTTTACCGAAAATAAATAACGGAAATAGGCGTTTTGCTCAAATAGTCAAAGTTTTCAGCAAGTGGGCGCACCCCGAAAAAAATTCCTGGCTACGGGCCTGCATGGCCGTATGCTAGGGAGGTTAATGCTTCAGCAGTGTGTTGCTTGCGGCGCGATCCGATCTGCCACTCAAACTTTTGAACGAGCCAAACGGGCGACAGGGCCGCAAATAGGAAAAGTTAGTGATAAAATCTTCTGCAGTTAAGCATGGTTCAATGGACGCGGCTATTTCAGGCATGGCTTTCCAAAAATGGAAAATAATCACACAATATCACCAAAATTCACAGTGAAAACAGAGGCCTCTTGGTTTCAGTTCATAACAACCTTTCAAGTACACTAACCGTACCAGTCGTTGACAGTTTTGCGGACTTCAGCAGCGGCATTTCCATGCTGCAGCTGCGGCTTTAGTGCACAATATCATTGCAGCATTCAGTCCAAAACACAGCGTCGCGCCTTTCGATACGATGAGCGAGCATTCCGCGCTTTCGCATTTAGCATTTCCTCGATTGGCGTCGATATCATCAAATGTTATTATTAGACTGGGCCTATTCGCCACTTGTAAAAGAAACGAACACGTGAACTTGCCTATTTGGATTTCGGGTTTCCCTGTCGACGATCCATGTCGTGTTGGTTTTCCTACTGTAGCTGGCGATCCACTCGTGTGCGTCGCCGTCCGTGCACAGATCGACGCGGAGGCACTTTACGTTGACACTCGGAACCACGTTGCCCATCGAAACTATCGAAACCCGCTTGCAGGCGCCCTCGGCGCGCGTATCTGCGGCGTCTCGGCGTGGCGAGGGGTGCTTCCGAACGATGGAACAGCCGTAAACACTCCTCCGTGCGTGCGGAAACATGCTCGCCAGCCAAGCCACGTGACCCCAAGTGAAGAGCCAATAGCGCGCAAGCGCTCGTCGAGGGGCCGCTGGCGTCCTCCTCGCTCTCTCTTTTTTCTCTCTCGCGTGCTCTGCCGCGCCAGGAAATCATAATACGCCACCGGGCAGCGCCTCCTCTATTTTTTCAATGCCCGTCAGGTAGGGTGCCGCTGGCCCCGCGAGCCCTCTCCTGTCGCTCTCTCCCATTCACCTCGATTCGCCGCTGGTGGCGCTGCCAGCTGACACTGTGAGCAGCCGCCGTCACCCATTCCTGCTTCTCCCCGTCGCTTCACCCATTCCTGCTTCTCCCCCTGACAATTTCTTGAGCAAGGAGACATATGCTGCCATGGTGCTTACGACAACATCAAATGTAATGTGCATCAGGTTTCTGCTGACTGAAAAAAAGTTCATCTTCGAACTCGCAAGAAAACTTTCTAGCGACCCTAAACTATTTGGTTTTCTTCGTAGAACCGCGAGGTGTAATGATGCCATGAATATGAGAACTGTGCTCTGCGGTATCGAGAAAATGCTGAATACCGGCATTATTTCTTCGTCGCTGCAGAGCAATGTGAATGACTCGACATCGTTTTGTGCGGCCTACAGCTGTTTCCAGCGTTACCACTGGGAGCACCAATACTCCAGAGAAAAGTTTTTTCCCTGTGGCAGCCATAAATAAACTGTGAGAAGTTTGCACCAGGTCCAACCAATGGCTTCCCAATCTAGAAATCGCAACCCTTGCTTTGATTGGAGGCTACCTAGCCCGAGTCATGGCGGAAAAATTAAACTGCCAGGGCTGTATAGAATTAGTTGAGAAACCAAATGGAAACGCATCTGTGCATGGACTGATCGCATATCAGGACAGGAGTGGACTCGAGTACCCCACAATGGAACTCATAACACTGTTAATGTAAGCCTCAGCAAGTTTGTGGACATTGTTCTTGACTATAGGAAACAAATTGTGCAGCCACTGGAAACCAGTGTGGAGCATGCTGTAAGTGTTTTGGTGGACCTCCCTATCCTGAAGTGTCAGAATGAAGACCGTGCCCACAGAAAAGAATTTGTTGAACTTCTCTGCAGGAAGTTCATCAAGCCACTCGCGTCAGCGCGTGCCACTCGGCTGTGTATATATCTAGGGCAACTTTCCTAAATGAAGCTTAGTTAATTGCGAGTAACGCATGTCCTGTGCATCTCTGTTCCTTCTTCGTCCTGTTCGGATTCGCGCTATCCAGTATTGAAGAATATAAGCACTACATTAATGCGTCTGGTGTTGGTAACACCCATGCTGCTATTGTCATTGTTACGCAACTGTAAACAACTAGTTATATAATACATATGCGACTCTTCAACATATGAGTGTACGTATACCACTTCCATATTTCTCTTGCGTCATTCCGTAACGTTTCGCTCAATGCGAAAAATTACGCCACAGTCACCATCCCGCGCATGCTTCGCATAACATCGATTCCCACGGTACGTGGGATCTGCCGAATTTTTTAAAATGGACAGCTAGGCTAATTGCAATATTAACTTTTTTGGGCATGTTCAGCACTTAAAACGAAATAAAAAGAAAATCGAAAGAGGAAAAAAGGTATTACTTGCCTGTTGCAACTGCTGAAATGAAACATGCATAAGCAATCTCCCAAAGCTGATCACAAGACTAATTATTGCGTTAGGGGGGCAATAGCTTGGTTATAGTTCATCACGCGGTTTCCCAACGCACGCTACAATAAAATCGCTGAATGACCACAAGGCGAAGTCTCGCGCAATCCCAAAGTCGCAGTCGTAACAGCCGCGTGCGAGATACAAAACACCGTATTTTCTGCTACTCGAGCTTATTAACATTATCGCGTACAAACTGTAGGTTGTTCACGAATTTCAAAGCTATAGATGGCACAGTCAGAGCATCACCGAACCTTCGTCCAGAGCAGACGACAGGCCGGCGATAGTGTCAGCTGGCAGCGCCGCTTCGCGGCAAACGTGCGAAGCGCGGCGTCCCGCGAGCTCCTATTGTTCGGCGCACGAACTGACGGGCATCTAAAAAATAGAGGAGGCGCTGCACCGGGCCATACATAGCTTGCACGTGACGTCACAGACAGGTTCTCTCTGCGCTGGGACCCCGACATGGCGGCCACCGTGACTTCTTTATCTCATTAGAGTGTGTCAGTGCAGAGGTGCACGCCCAGTCGTTCGGCCCCTGCGTTATTTTTGAGCACTCCCCACTTTCTTTTGTTCGCTAGCCGCGCCAAGGGGGAACACAATGAAGAGCGAAGGTTTGGGTATGAAAGATGATTGGGGGCAACGGCACTAATCTGGTTGCTATTGCTCCGCGCGTTCGAGCTAAAGTTCACGCAGCAGCGTCTCAACCAGCTGGTACCCCAAGATGTCGGCCACGATGACGTCAATGCAAGTTATGTATAGCGCGTCGTGTGAAACAACGTAGCCTGATCTAGTAACAACAGTGCGAAAGGTGGCTCGTACTTGCCTTATATTAAATTCCTTCGGCCCTACCAACGCGATGTCGAACGCCGCTATGGCCAAACTTATGCACTCAGTTACCATAGCAATATTAGCAATATTAAGAAGCATTAGTCAGTCCGCAAACTTCTCAGCGCTAGCATTTTTTCAATAGCGACCCCACAAACTTGAGCCGCCTGGACAGGTGGCGCCATCTGGCGGTGGAATGCGCAACCAGGCAAGCAAAGAACTAAACGGGTGTTCCTCTTCATCGAAGAGGAATGGAATGGCGATTTCGTTGGCCTCCAAATGCGTCAGAATCGCAGCTGTCATTTTCTGACAGCTCCGAGGAGCTTGTGCACGTGGCACGGTCAGTCACACACAAGATATATTTCCGACGGAGTCACTTTTCTCCTGAACGTCTGCTCTTGCCGCTTTCACAGCTTTTATACTACGCGCTGGCGGGACCGGCATGCCTTGCATGATTTCTGGTTTTTGCCAACTTATACGTCAGCGAAGACAATATGCTCGGTTGGGTTTCGGTGTTGTGCTTTTAGATGCGTAGCAGCTCTTTGACTAGCCTGTGTAACGCTGTCCGTCCGCACAAACGCGAGGCAGCGCGCTTCCCTCGGCGCAGGTGTTGGAGCGGTGCCAAGTAGGTCACGCCGCAGCTGGGCGTTGACGTCACGCACCCCTCGCACGCGCGCGCGTACGTCACTCTTTCCCTCACCCGCCGGAGCGCCGCAGCTGCCTCCCGTGTCTGCGTTTCAAACAAACGTTTACACCAGTAAACGCTACACCGAGTTTCGCTTCAAACGAATCTTCCAGCGCTCACCGCAGCACCCGCGTTAGCGCCGTTCAACCCGTGACGCCACCCGTGCGCAACGCTGCTGCTTCGCATCCCATCAGCGTTCCCTTCGGGGAGATGGTCCAATTTTTTTGCTTATTTAAAATTATTCTCCAATTTGCCGAGTATTTCTGCTATCGGGCCCGTGACAGGAGTGTCAGAAACAAAAGCACCATTACTTCCTTTTAGGCAGACAAATGGTGATATCAATCTTTGTGTGAAATCTGGGCTTCATGAGACAAAGAAAAATAAAGAGGGAGCATCACGCAACCAAATTGAAGAAAAAAAGGAAACGAATGTCGGCCCAGCAAGTGTCACTCAGGCAAAGCTACGGCTGTGCCATAATGAGTCACAAAGTTATGCGACGTCATGACGCAGAATGTAGTCACCGGCCAACGTTTCTAAAACCACTTTATCCAAACGTGATGAACGTTTACAGAAACAAGTACTACAAACGGTGGTCATGGCTGAGCGAGTGTTAAAACGTGGCATTGTAACGCTGCTTCCACATTACCTATGTAACTGTGGCGTTGGAACATCACGTCACAGTAACTTGCCAGACACAAAAGTGGATCTAAGGTACTTAGACGCTTGCCAGTATTTTTTCTAAGGTTCAGATATATACAAGACCTTTGTTTACTCCATGGAAACAAAAGACTCGAAAGCACCAGGTCGTGCACCTTCAAACAATACACACCATTTATCTTTTCCCCAAAATTAGGTTTTAACCCAGAAACGTCAGTGACAGCAAACTTACTAGAAAGCCAAGACCAATGAGCTACAAGAGAGTACTGCAGAAAACAGTGCTAACTACAGCACCACCGTGGAAAGGCAACGAAATTGCTCGATGCACTGCCTTGGCTCAAAAGGTGCACAAGAGGTTTTCTACTTTTGTTGCAAAATCTTTGCAGCATGCGTTGCTCACAGCTGTACATGTGCTTTAATGAAAGTTTGGAGCCTTATGGCTCGTGTTTCTTCCATTCTTCTCCCATTTGGCAACAGTGAGCATAATGCAATTCGCATGAGGGGCACATCCAAGAGGTGCAGACAAAGGCAAACTTGCAGTTCCTAGCATAAAGAAGAAATGCTAATGAACCGAAATGCTGCAGGTAGAATACCGTTGTCACTTGAACTGCAGCAATGTCACACGAGCAGACCTCACACTCCAGGCCCTAACAGGCAAGAGCCCCAGCAGTGCCAACGTACTGCACGTGCGCACTGTGGGGCGCATTGTAGAGGGACCGTAAAACTGTTCCATGTTTTTACAAACCCACCAAATCAGTAGTGTGCATCCTCTGGATCATTAACACACAGATGCAAGTGCTTTGTGCAAACAGTCGATTATTATAAGGCTTACAGTGGGAGCTGCCACATTTTCAGCCGCTTTGCAATTGTTTTGCGATGTCATTTCATGCCAACCTGATTGGCTTTTTTAGCGCTTGAACAAGAGAATGGTTGGGTACGAAGTGCCACCTGGTAGCAAAGAGATCAACTAGACAAATTTGGAGCACGACTTCCATGACTTGCCGTGTACTGGCGGAGTATTATGGAAGGTGGGACTTAGCCTCAACTGCTTGGCAAACTCGCTGTTGGGCAGTGCCGTCTTGTCGCTTCTATTCTGTGTCAACTTAGCGCTGCTTTTGAATCTCAGTATGCGCCAACAAGCCCGCATTAACACTTTTTTTGACAAAGACGTTGAGGAGAAAAAGCACGGCTTCGGAGGAGGGTTCCGTTTTATTGGCCGTAGCTGCCTCGATACAAGGTGGATAATTTTAACTACGTGTGAGTGATTTACGCTAGTTGTAAACTAAAACAAGAAAAAACGCTTCAGAGACTTTCTAAGACACATGGAGCATATTTGGAGGATTATTAGTATCTTTGCCAAAGCTGCAAATGAAGTTACAGGTTGTGTGCACAAATCTGGCAACAAGGTTGCGTGAACAAGTTGCGTGTGCGGTATCTCTCACAGCTAACCTTTTAGCACTCCCCCTTTAACGAGTTAAAACCATGAAATTAAAATTCCCAGTTTCATATGCAATCAAAAGGCATTACATTGTATTTGGCTCAATTTTCAAACATTTATAAACAATTACTGTGGCTTTGTCAGAAGCATCAGCTGCATCTTAATTTTCTTTAAATTACTGAAGTTGCAAAGAAATACACTTGAGCTGATATAATGACTATTTTACCTGAATTCCACTTCTTCCTCGCCCACTGCTCAAGAACGGCCAATTCTGTTGACAACATATAGTGCTAGTCGAACCAGCGGAAGCGAGACAAGTAACTGGGAATGCAACCACATTACATACTAGCCCAGGACAAATAACATATGGAGGAACACATATCTTTTAAGACTCAAAATCATGGAAATGTCAATTATTTGAAAATGGCATTTTTTTTAAACATAACACGCATTGCCGCAAGTACTGACCACGTGTCTCGGACCTCGTATTTTGGCCACAATAGCAATTTATACCACCAAAACAAGCTATATTCCGACTAAAAAAAAAGCACAAAAAAATGGGCTCTTCTAATGTTATGCTGCTTCTGAATGACATGAGATACAGCAGTAAGCATGCGGGTTATATCCCTGGTGGCTACTAATAATCTAACAAAAATATTTCATTTTCTTATACTACATGCAGTTTGAAACGAGTTGTTTTTCTGCATTTTCTCAAAACCTGAATCTCTTTGCAACCTTTAGGGAGCAATTACGAGTAATGAGAGCAATTGTAATTCTTGTTGCAGTACTGAGCTACATGAATTGTGTCCACAGTGGCATCGACAAATTTTTGTATTTCAGTTTTAATGTTTTTTTATTGCGATAGCAATTATATGGACACACTCGGCTGATTTTTGCCGACGCCGTCATGTACCGGATATGCCATGTATGTATATATATAAAAAAGGCACAAAGAAAAATAAAGCAGAAAAAAATATTCTAAAGTACCCGACCGCGGATTCGAATCAGCAACCGCTCGCTCCCCAGCGCGCTGCGTTAGACAACTCAGCCACACGCCATGTATGCGCTGGCGAAATAATGGCGAGCTATTTACATACACCATGTACCACTGGTGGTAAGCAAATCTCGGAGGAGCGTGAGCGTGTTTTCTATCACGCAATGCTCCTAATTTTCTTTCAATTTGAAAACTGCCCTTGAGTAGCGCACGACAAAGTGGCCCTTTTCTGTACCCACTCGTGATGTGGAAGGAAAAAAAAAAAAAAAGAAAGAACACTGGGAACACCTTGCATCAGACGTCCCCGTGTGGCTCTACGCGCCACAGTTTAAGGGAAGATGCAACTCGAAAAATCGTGATTTTTTTCGAAAAAGTTGAATTTGTGTTTTGTTGTGTTTTGTATTCCCCCAAGCCTCCTCTTTAATATATTAAAGAATCAAAGCTAAGAATCAACTAGAAGTTGAGAAAAAAGTGCAATAAAAGCCCTCGTGGTGCCTCGTGAAAGCGCGAATTTACCCAGATTTCATGCACGCGGCATATCGATCCGCGGCGTTGCCGGCTCTTGAATTTTTGCAAGCATGTAGGCCTAACCCTCTTCTCCCAGAGCCCACTTCGACAACGCGGCTTTCTTTCTGACAGTACAGAAAAAAAAAATTTTTTTCCCCACCGTAGTCTAGCGTAGCGTCCACCGTAGTCATGCTTTCAAACATGTTTTTCTCAGTTCTTCGTTTTGCTGCATTTTTAGAGTCTGCACTAAAATTTGTGCACTTTATGTAGTCGGATCGTAATGAAATTTGGCATGCTTATAGTTTAACATGTCCTCAATTCAAAGAAACAACTTTCACAGTTTTCCACAAGCATATTCAGCAAGATGATTTGATAAGTTTCTTCCTTGAGGATGGTAAAACAAACTCAGCATTGGAAATTTTTTCTAGGCTAACACACATATGTTACCCTGTGTTTTCTTGCTTTATTGAATTGCTCAATTCATTAGGAGCAATATGAGCTATTTTTTTAGTGTTTTTGGTGCTCACTATTGTTGCCTAAGCTTGCACAAAAATGCACTGTTTTCACAAATGCATTGTCTGCAAAAAATTAACCAAATGAGCTATAAAAAAAAATAAAATCAGATTTGAAAAGTGGAGCTCAAACTTCATAAATGGTGAAAGTTTCATTGAGCTGTGACAAATACTTCAAGAAAAAATTTTCCAAGGAGCATCTCCCCAAATGGGTAACTCCACGCGCCACAGTTTAAAAGGAAAAGGAATATCTAAGAGCGTCTGATTCTCCATTGTCGACACTTGCAGACGCAGCACTCCTAATTTTCTTTCATTTCGAATACTGCCCTTGAGACGAGCACGACAAAGTGGCCATTTTCTGTACCCACTCGGGATGTGGAAGGGAAAAGAAAAAGACAAAGAACCCTGGCGCACCTTGCATCAGACGCCCCCTGTGGTAGAAGACGCAGAGAATCACTCCATGCGCCGCATTTTAAAAAGAAGAAAAAATATCCAAGAGCGTCTAAATTCTAAATTTCCCCACTTATATTAACCGCCGGTTTCATGGCCAATCCCCTGTAGTGGGTAAAAGCCAAGAATTAAGGGTCAAGCAAGCAAGCAAGCAAGCATCTGGTTCTCCATTGTCGACACTTGCAGCGTGTTGCTCTAGCACATAGGCGTAACAACTGCGACAGTTGTTAGTTCATGCTTGCCCTGTGCATGCCTGCGCGTTAATTTAGGGCGTCGTCCTTTGTGCTTCAGCGGCACACTGCAAGTATCGAGCTGCTTCTGGTTCTTCGTGTGACATTTCGATTTCTTGCTATCGCATTCCTAGCTTCGCCCTTGCAGCGAAACAGTGATTTTTATTGTCCACTCAGTAAACAGTTATCCACATTTTGAACAGAATCTTTGTTGCGCTGTAGTCTAACTGTCAATACTAGTTGTATAAAAAAGTATCACCTACTACTCAAACATTGTATATTCTAGTATCCAGCTAAGTGCCTAAAGCAGATTTGATGAGTACATTTTTCTCCAGTGTACCTAGAAACAATACTAATTTAGTTTCATTTAACCTTGAAACTAATTGGCGTATTAAAAAAATAATTCCACATTTGGAATCGGCAAAGAAAACTGAACAACACTGTGCAGCTTCATTCAATTTGGTAAAGGCGGCCTTAATGAAACAAAAAACCCATTTCCCCTAGTAAACTCAACTTGCTACGCAACCATCAGGAAAGGAGGAGGGAGACAGCAAAGAGCACAGGAAGTCTTCTCCCTCCTTCTTTCCTGCTCGTTGCGCAGCAAGTCGAGTTTACAAGTATGAACCAACTAGTCTGAAAAGTATTGCCCCATTTCCCCCCTTAAAGGGGCCCTGCGACATTTTTTGAACATGGTCACAAAACGCTGCCAATCAGTAGTAGAGGCTGCTGCAAACAGGCGAGCCAAGCCTCATAGCACAGCACGTGGCAGGGAATTTACAATGAAGTTTCAAAGCTGGCCAGAAATCGCACGCCATTGTCTCAACAAATGATGCCATAAACCCCATTTTTACTGCACAATAACTTTCCTGAAAGTTTTCCCTCGCACAGTGCAAAGGAAAGAACAGACACACACAAGTATGCAGTGACCAGAAAAAGCAGCACTTGCTCCATTCAGACAGCAGGAACTTTATTATTATATATATTTTTTTTCACTGGTTGCTTGTACCTAGACCTGCTTGTGTTCTGAATGCCTACTTACAAAAAAACCTGCTAGGAACCTTGGGCACACACATACACACACGCACGCACACATAAAAAATGGGGGCCAAAGGGAAGAAAAGGGGGGAGGGGGGTACTCCTCACATGTGTTGCCACACACGTGAGAAGCGCCAGTTGTTGCTTGTTGCCCGGCCTGCCAACTGGTCGGCCAATAAATAGGAAAGAAAGGCTGTATGTACACGGTTTCGCGAGGAGTCATTGCACATGTTGCCACCATGTGTTTGTTTGCACATAGGCCAGGTCACTTTGGCACCAGCTTCTTGGTGTCCACCGGGGAAGACAGGTCCAGCGGGCCATCGGCTGAGACTGAAAAGATACGAGCTCATTTTTATACAATCTACAGTAAAACCTCATTATAAAAAAGTTGCATCTGACGCTAACATGGATTCGTTACAACAAAAAAGAATTTGTTATAAATGAATGTCCATAACACTGTAAAATACCAACAAAATTATCTAATTAGTTATAGCCAAAAATTCGTTATAAACGTATACTCGTAACACTGTATGAATGGCAACACAATTCATCACCTACTTTGTTAAAAATGTATATAACAGCACTGCGGTTCAGAACTCTTGCATCCTAACTATTGCATGCTGTTGTGCTCGTGCAAGCAGCGGCGCACACTGTCTACCCACACCACCGCCTTCCTTCATACTTCTTCACTCTACCCATCGCCAATATGCCAGCTTCACAGCAATGTGGACAAGCCAAGTGCAAAAAGGAAGCGTTGGAATAGAAGGCAGCTTTCATAAATGCGGCTGCGGTGCCACATGCATGATACCAATGCTGTGGCTCTTCCTTCTTTTGTTTCTTTGCCGCTTTCAGAAAACATCATCGCATACATGGCTCTATACCATTACCGCAAGTCGCAACACCGTTGTATTCACTGAACATTAGAAATTTAGCACCTTATTAGAAGATATTGTAGTGAAAAGATGTATACAGTACTATAACGAAATATAATGGAGAAAATGACGTGCCACTTTGGCTCTCCCTACAGCCTTGTTACAATGAGGGTTTAGTGCATACCAAAGATACCTTGTATGCATTCATTCATGTCTCCGTTCAGTCTTAAAGGGACCAACTTCCAATTTTTACGGTGCCTGTTCATTTAGTGCAACAGAAAGCTCACTGGTCAGAGTGTCTAATCACGGAATGGTAATGCAGAAAACACTGTTTATCAAATTTTTCTATCTGTGGTGAATGTGAAGTCGTAAACACAGCACATGCTACAAACAGTGGGCGATAAGCACAGCAGTGACTTGTGTGCTGCAGTTTGGTGCACATGCATGCATTCCGCCATGGCTCGGCATATTCCACTAGTTGTTGCAAATTACCTTTATCTCGTAAGCAGGTCTTTGCTGGTAATTCATGCTCATGAGCACAGTTCGTAACATGTGTGCGAGAATCAAACCAGTAATTCTGCAAGTCGAGGCACAGAAGATGATACTGAGTGTTGAAACCAGTTCGAATGACATTAACAGGCACCTTGGCGCTTTAATCGTGGCTCACTGTGCGCTGGCGTTCACACGGCACAGTTTTCATACACGCTGATTTGCCACTGCACTATGCACTTTTGTAATCAAAACGTGCAACAGGAGCTTTGATACGTGCAAGAGGCATCACTTTTTGTTGGCTGTGGGCAAGACTAACGTTTAGGCTTATCCTTATGACTGGTGTATCGATTGATGGCCATTTCGCAATGTGACTGGCATGCCTTGTTTCTCATTTTGCAAAAAATAAAATAGGCTTCTATACATCCGGTGCTTCGTATGCATGAACACAATTGCGTGCAGTACCTGATGCATGCAGTGCATAGTCAGCCAGCACTTTACATGACTTGTGGGTTGGAGGTGCAGAGGAATTGCAAGTCTATGTATTTCGGGAGTTCCACATCAACAGCAATGGCCTTCGGTATTAAAGATAACAGGCCAAATTGGACAGTGTTAATAGTGTGAATAAGGTAGCAGTCTGGACTTGTTGGTGTAACATGACATAGGGTAAATGCACAGATGATGAAGACAGAGAAGAGACTTGACACACACGAGCGCTGGTGTCAAGCCTCTTCTCTGTCTTAGTCTTCTGTGCATTTACCCTGCGCACTGATCACCCCCACCCCTCCCACACTTTTCCTTGTCTTTGTACTAAAGAAAAAGTTAGGGGTTCCGTGGCACTCTGGAAAAGCCGTTGGGGCTCCCCAAGGCCAGAAAAGTTTGAGAACCCAGCTTAAAGGCGCTTCCGCTAGGCTGCATGACTTACCGGTTTTTTGCGACTTACAATGCGACTTAAAATGATAAATCCTACTCCAATTGCGAAAAGGATGCTTGAATCTCTTGCTATAATTCACGGTATCTTTTCATTTCCACCAGCAGCTAATCACATGCTCTGGCCAGTAATTGGTCCCTTTAAACTAGGAAATGTCCTCCTGTACATTCAGCTTTGTAACCACATCTCTGAAGTGCTTGTTCTCACCTGCAGTGCCAGTGGCAACCGGTGTCACCAGGGGTGAGGTGGTGCTGGTGGTGAACAGGGGCGCCAGGAAAGGCACTCCGGCAGGCCGGCCACCACGCCAGTTGGGGCGACAACGCTCCACGCAGCCTGTGCAACACCACAACAATGTGGTTCATATGGCAGCAGAGTTGTGGGGGAAAAGTTCATGAGGCCTTCTGAGCCTCCGAAAAAGCAATGTATGGCATGTCCAACTGCTAATCTGTTTGTTTCGTACCAGCTTAGCGGAAGCGATTAATTTCCAATTCAAGAGTGAAAAAATATTGGTTCCAACCAGTTTTGTTTTTTTCTTATTGCGATGCAGACTTGCATTAAGACATAAAGCTAGGTGTGCATGTGCATATAGAGTAAAACCTCATTAACTCAAAGTCACTGGCACTGTGAAAAATCTTCGAATTAAGTGGGCTTTCAAATTAACCAAACATAAAAAACAAAAAAAGTAATCAGAGAAAGTAATCAGAGGTGGTTGTTTGCTGTGCCTGCTAGTTTGCGGCTTAACGGGTTATGTTTTCCAGCAATACCCGGTCCCAATTTTGCCACAAACGTGAGGAAACGGGGGAGCCTCGCTGCTGCTAGCGAAAACAAGAAAACAAACAAAAGAAAAACGGTCTCGTGGTCAGCTAAAATGCGTGCCTGTGAAAAAGAAGACATGCTTCACTGCAACACAGTGGTGACACGCGGGCAGCACGTCACCTGCTCCTCGCTGCGTCAGCAGCGACGAGCAACGTCAGAAGCGAGAAGCAGGTGACAGCTGCAAAATGCCAGAGCAGCCGCCAATCGGAGGTTTGCATACATTGCGAATTCCGTCAGACCGTCCTTTATTGGGTAAATCATGATGCGGCGACATTGCGAGAAACATGCGACATGCTGCCCTCGTGTCACTGCTGCGTTGCAGTGAAGCATGTCTTCGTTTCCGCAGGTGCCCATTTCAATTGACCACGAGACCGTTTTTTCTTTTTCTTTTTTTGCGCTGGTAGCAGCGAGGCTGGGGTGCTTCACCCGTTACTCATTATTATCGCTACAGTGCATTGCCTTGTGGCTCCCAAGGGCAGTCATTTCCGCGGATTAGGGGCAAAATCAGGATCGAGAATTGGCAGGTGGCACCCAAAGCTTTTGAATTAACTGGACTGGTACTGACCACCACTTCAAATTATCCACTCAAATTTACATTGCAAAATATGGGACTGCAGAAATCCTTCGAACTAAGTGGGATTTCAAAATAACTGAGTTCGAATTAATGAGGTTTTACTGTATTATGTATATCGGCTCTTTTGCTTGCATGACCTAGGAATATTTACAAAAAAGAAAAAGAAAAAAAAATGAAAAGACAGCATAGGCTTAGTACAGATGCCAAGCATGGTCCCGTGATGCATGGAAAAAGAAGTGAGGCACACACAATGCTCCATGTTGGAAGCAGCTAGAAATAAGATCAGATTGTGGAAGATTACCTTAGAAACTACGTGGCGTTTTCACTTCAGTTTATATACTGGCATAACCAAAATAGACTGTTTACAAAAGGAAGCATTTCAACAATCGTACAAGCCTTCTACAGCTGAAGAATTACTTTACAGTCAGCAATTTCAAGTGTTCAAAAGTGCTACTAATACACATGTCCCTTGACTAGCCATCAAGGCACTGCCACTTTCGAGATGGCAGCAACAAGTCTGTGGGCATTACAACTGAGGTATCATAGCAGGCAACGCACAGATGAAAAGCACCATAGGAGGAGGCTAACTTGAAAACAAAAACTAGAATGCAGATTTTCTTGTCAATTTCCTTCCTATGTTACCATAATCGTAGTATAGTCAACACAAGATTTTTCCCATAAAGGTCATCCAAAATATTTGGTGGTCTGTGAAAACAAATGCGTGCCTTCTTACTGCGCTCAAACTACCACTGCCATGTCTTGAACACAGTCAAACCTCGTTACAAATGGCACTAAAGAGACCTGGGAAATTATATCTTGCAACCAAGATTTCTCGTAATCAAAAATTATAAAATGCTGAGGAGTCGGACTAGATCACTTTATGAAACATTAGCATCAAAATGTGTTTTAACGTACCTAGAGGAAATTGCTGAGAAGGGCTTAAAGGGCCGCTAAACCACCCAAAGGTCGAAATTTAGTTGTGGTGGGGAAGTTGTGCACGAGTCTACAACGAACACGTAGCCGTGAAAGTTTTTCGAAATGGTGCACTAATAGTGGAGTTAGACGCGTTTTATGATCGACACGCAGCTACCGATCCTTTCGCTCTTTCCTTTGCTGCCCTCTGCTCATTGGCTGGTCTTCTCTCCCAAAGCCGCTTTGCCCTCCTCGCCGAACGCCCCTTCCGATCTCACGTGACATATCGTCATCGCTGACGCGCTCTTCGAAACAGCATGCACTTCTGGTCGGTCGCCGCGACTCCGTCAACTCCGTGCTTCTCAGCTAACCGCTGTTGTTGCCGTGCTGGCTCGTGCTCCTATGAATCGTGCCGGTATGGACCCTGTGTTGCGCGCACACCTTCAAAGGATTGCCAACATGGTAGAAAACTGGAGCCAAACTACTGCAGCAGGCGTGGGTCGTAATGGTAGTCTTCGGCAGCGAGTGGCGGCCACAAACACGCACAACACTGTTGCGCTTTGATTGTGCCGTAACTCTGATGCGCCCAAGCCAGGCATTTCGCAAGGTGACATCACGAGGTAACGTGTCTCATCTTTTCGTTTTTCCAGTCGGTGCTTTTACAGCCAAGCACTGCACACCGATGCGTGAAAGCCATTGCAAAACACTGTCGGATTCAGTCCGCGCAGCTTATCGGACCGCTAGGCGTCAATGTGCTGGTACGCTAGCGATTTGGCAGTTGCATTATGGCCCGCTCACACTAACGGCATGGCAGCTCACCGTTTGCTGTTCTCAGGCTGCCGTGCACGAATGGTTTCATTCGCGCACATCAGCTGTTCTTTGCCGTTCGAAGAATAGGTCCGAGGCCCATTTTCGCGCCGTTCTCCGTCTGCCGCAGAGCGACGTGGCCAATCAGCAAAGGAGGAGCCACATGCGCGGCGCGTCGTCAGCTTTCAGCTGTCCTCGTCATCTGCGTCTGCCGCGGGATGCTTCGAGCTGCTTGCTTCTTGCTCCGCAATTTTCATGCTAGAAGTGCGGATGTCTTCCGTGTCGTTGCCAGGCATGGTTCTAGCAGTCAATGGAACGTTTTAGTCTGTCTGGTATTAAAAAAAGTGTTCCGTAAAACCAAGTAACGTGTCCCCAAGCTGGCGCCAGGTCAAGTGGCGCCAGCTATGGAGGATTAGAAACAACTAACAAACGCGTAATCTATGTCCTCCAAGCATTCGGAAGCGCCCATCTCGACTCGCTAGGCCTACAGCATCAATTATTTGAGTATGGCTCTCAAAAATGGGGCTGAATCGACACAAATACTTTGCTGTCGAAGCCTAAGGACATGACTTAGTATCGAAGCTTGGGCGTGTTGGTTAGACATCGGAGGGGAAACAGCGCAAGAGAAGACGAGGACAAGAAAGGCGACGCACACAGAGCGCTGACTTACAACACTTTATTGGTAGAAAGGGAAGGATGAATATTTATACACTTCGCTGACATGCGCCACAACCGGGGCAAATGACGATTTTTCGTCATTTGCCCCGCTTGTGGCGCATGTCAGCGAAGTGTATAAATATTCATCCTTCCCTTTCTACCAATAAAGTGTTGTAAGTCAGCGCTCTGTGTGCGTCGCCTTTCTTGTCCTCGTCTTCTCTTGCGCTGTTTCCCCTCCTAAGGACATGAATCTAAAGCAAATGGAAGCATCAGTTCGGAGCTTACAAGCTACAGAGCACACAGCGGCCACTTAACAGATTCGAGGTGGATGACAACCGCTTATGGCAGTGCGGCCATGTTTTTCGGAGGCACGAATGCCTCGCTGGCGAAGCTTGCCGTGCATGTTGGTCAGCTCTCGCGTGTGCGGCGACGGCCGACGTTCAGCGGCACCACGCCGTTGCAGCAGGCTTGCCGCTAGCGTGAATATCAGAGGTGGTTTAGGGGCCCTTTAAAGAAGTTGTTCATAGTAATTTTCTTTTTATGGGCTGCAGTTGCCGATTCACAAGCGCGCACACGCCGGCAACACAACGAAGGAACAGCAAAGCGCAGGCAGCTGCTTGCAGACTAACTGGAAGTCGTAGGTTCTTGTTCAACCAATCACAGCATTGCCTGCATAGCGCATCACAGATTGAACACGCGACGTCACACACGTCACTAGGCAGACCGGAAGGGCCCGGAGAGGAGAAAAAATTGTTCCTTGAAATTCGTGGCGCGCCCGCAGCTTGTAGCGCTGCCACGTGTAGCATCGTTGATCGTGAGGGCATTCTGCACACGATGCACGTGTTTACTTGAAATGTTTGAAAAAATATCGGAGGTGGTTTAGGGGCCCTTTAAAGAAGTTGTTCATAGTAATTTTCTTTTTACTGACTGCAGATTCTATTAGCTTCTTTCCCAACTTCTGCAAGTAAAGCACTTCACTATGGAAGCCTTGCAAGAGTCGGTGTGGGAGCAAGACAGCAATTACGTAAGCATAATGACAGGAAGTTTGGTGCAATCGCAACCATGCGAGAAATGACATCTGGCTGTAGAACAGAATAGAATCGAGTCGAAGGAATGGAGATTGCAGCGCATGCTAGTTAGTGCTACAACGCCGGCCACATTGTGCAAGGGTGTCTGGGTTCGGTCTTTTCTAAATAGTAGGGGTGTGCGTATATTTTTCTAATAGCGTTTGCTATTCGATTCGATTCACACCCGAATTTGACTATTCGAAGTATTTGAACTTCCGGAAGGTAAATACAGTGAACATCGGACTTTTTGGACTCTCTATGGAATGACAAATCGTCCGAAAAATCGGGCAGTCCGAAAAAACAAATTCATGCTTTTTTATACCACTCAAGTGGTCAAATCGCCATAACCACGTCCAAATAGCTTTAATGCCTCCCAGTACACTTATGAGGCATTTTGGTGCATGCCCAGGCTCTCATGAATACATTCGGTACCTGTCGCGGACCCCGCTAAACTATGTGCCAACTGCCAAATGCAAATTTGCGTCTCTTAATGAGCACCGCTGATACCAGCAAAGTGCGGAATAGGTTACGGCTCTCTCGCATGGAGCGTTTGGAAACGATGAGGTGGAACACAAAGGCTGTGGTGGAAAAGCAGATGACTCATCCGGTTTTCCCTGATACGTGTGCACACATAAACGATACAGACACGCATCGCTGAATCTAGATGTGTGCAGCATATCGCCAACTCGGCTGACGCTGTCACTGTTGGGGTGCTTTTGGCACCAGACGCTTACGTTTGTCATGAAAGTGTTCGTGATGGCCACTGCGTTCCAGCGGGCGCGGCGATGACGAGCTGCTTTCGTTCGTAAAGGCAATGAGTCTGTGCGGCGCACTCAGCGGTCTCTCACAAGGAGGCACCATGAATGGCGGTGCGGCGCATCTGCCGCCATCACGCCTTCGTGCACTTCCGCTGCAATAACCGTAAAGACATCGCTGCACTGCACCATGGCCCCTTCCGATTTTCGATATGCTTCACCCTGTCACACTCTGGCATTGCGGCAAAGCTGCCTTTCGGACTCTACTACGGCCACAAGCAGACTGACTCACGAAAGCGCTTGTTCGAACTTACGAGATGATAGACGCAGCAGAAGTGGGGGCTTTAATTACTGCCGTTTTGGACCTAAACTTTGGGCAGAAAGTTCGATAACTCGGAAACCGAATAGCTTCAGTGTCCAAAATTTCAGATGTTCTTATACATTGACATCTACGGGGCAGATTAGGAACTCCAGACTCGAAGGGAGCGCACCCTTGTCCACCACATCAGTTGGGTATCCACAGAAGTTGAAGGGGGAGCAGGATTTGAGGAAATACGAGTCTTTTCCTTTCACGTGTAAGGTGTTGTAGACACCACATCGGTTGCACCAAATCATGTAAAGAAATACAATTCGGCCTCTGCATTGCCTCATTCTTGATAAGACAACTAGGGAACACCACCCCTCCAGCGCTTCACCAACCTAGCCAAAATAAACACTTTCATGTTGCTATCTCGTAAGAGTACGCTTAGGGATCCTCTGCAACTTTTTTTCTGGGATTTCGTTCGAAGCATTAAAAAAATATCCGACAACTATTGGAAAAATATTCGATTCAATTCACACTCACATTAAAATATATTCGAATTCACTTCGCACTCAAAATTTTGCTATTTGCACAGCTCCACTAGATAGTGAGGAATTTACTTCAGGAACCTTAAAAAGTTGCCCTTAGTAACTGAGTGTCTCTTGCACTGTAATATTCTCTTGCATCACGAGTAGTTCAAGTACTAGTGATACCTAGTTGTACGGAGGACATTGTACGTCATCAGGCTCTGGTTCCAGAATTTCCCACTGGTGGGTCCCACACTTACCCTTCATTTCTCTGTTACTAAAGCACTTCTGTGCATAATACAGTCGAACCCACTTCTAACGATCTATCAGTTATAACGACCATATCTGGGTGCACTTACGAATTTCCTATGCTAACCATTGAAGCTGCGTCCACATATAGCGAACATTTTTCGAAGCCTTCCACTTATACAATGAACACTTCAGACACGGTCGTGGTAAAAATATGGCGCATACAAAGAGAAAAAAAAATTTAGAACAGGCCTTCTAAAGCATGAGAGCGGCGTGCCCCACTCCAGTTTACTCGCGACTAAGATATTGCCACGTGTGTTTCTTATTATCACTTTTGCTGTATTCGGTTTTCGCCCACAAAGACTGTCAGCAACACTCAGCACAAACCGCGCCTCATTGTTCGAGAAGCTTCACGATTGTTGTAGATCATCGTGGTTTTGGGACGTTAAACCCCAGATATTAAAAGATTGTTGTAGATCGTTTTGTTAAGACTGCGCGCAAGACGCGAACACTCAAGCTTATTCTAGAGCTCGCGCGACAACCAGCGATAACGCTGGTTCCACGGCACATGTATAAATGCCGACGCGCTTCACCGCTTGTCAGTTGATCGACGGTCGACGCCCTGTTCGCCGCTATCAGTAAACAGTCGAACCCGACTACACCAAACTCATTTACATCGAATTATCCTGTATATCAAACAAATTTTGAACACGGTATAGTTACAGTGAGAATATATAGCGAAAATTACGGTTACATCGAACAAGAATAGCAGCGACTCCCGATATATCGAACGTCAAGCGGGGCAAAAGTGCCCCCAGAAGTTGGCTTTCCCTCGTAGCGGTGGGAAAAGTGGCGTTTTTTGCCACCGCTCACTCCAAAAGTGGTTTAACCTGGTTGCGCATGACTCGCTCTCCCTACTGTGACCGCGCCGCGTCAGTCGAGCCGCCGTCACCCTCCTGCAAAAAATGATCCTGACCTGCCCGCAGCGCTTGCTGAGACAGCCAATCAGGGCCTCTTGTACTCTCGTCGTGCGAGCGCGCGGGTCGTGTGAGTTATCTTCCTGCATTTCTCATTCGTTGTGCTTCGCACTGTGCGCTTGTGCCGTGATGGCTAGCATGAAGTGGCAGAATTCGCCTTTCGCCGTGAAGCTCGAAATTATAAATCGAGTCGAACGTGGTGAGAAGTCTGACGTCGCGGCAGCGTACAAGATTCCGAGAAGCACTCTCAGCCCGATCTTGAAGAATAAGGCGGAGATTAGGGATAAAGCGGACAAAAGACCCGGTGCTCGTGGCGGCCGACGCATACGCACGGCCGTGTATGAAGACGTCGAGGCAGCTGTGTACAAGTGGTTCGTCGACGTTCGGTCGCGCAACCTCCCCGTGTCCGGCCCCAAGATCGAACGAAAAGCAAGGGACATGGCTTTTCTCCTTGGCAGGGAGGATTTTCAAGGTGGCTCCAGTTGGCTGCAGCGGTTCACAGAAAGGCACGAGCTTGTTGGCAAAGCGGTTACCGGCAAAAGCCGAGCTGTGGACTTCGACAATGTGATCAAATGGATGCAAGAAAACTGGCCCGACATTACAGCAAGATATGAACCCCGGGATATCTTCAACACCGACGAAAAAAAGCTAGCTTCGTCCATAAAGTGCTTTTATGAATGGTATGTGAATTTATGACGTCCAATTCTTTAGCAGGCTTATATCGAATTATGCCCTATATCGAACTGACGGGCGTTTTTTGCAAGTTTGATATATCCGGGTTTGACTGTACTGTATTGCTGTAGTTTGAGTTTTCATTTCCCGGCCACAAGTTCGGCCAAATAAACAGTTTCATCTTGAACACGCCTGCTGCTGTCTTCGTCGACGTCACGACCACGTGACATCTGGTGGAGGTGCTTCCTGCTCTATGCACCGAACACCCCCCTCCAACCGTGAGCCAACCCCACACCGTCAAGGGGACACCGACACCAACGCTGACCAGCGAGCCAGCCACAGGCAGCAGGGCCTCCCACCAGAATACGGACCACTACCCGACAAGAACAAGAACAAGACCACGACGATGAAGACGACAGGCACCATGATGGCTGCTGTGTCACCTCAACGAGTCGTCATGAATCAGCCCAGGGAGCCGCCGACGTTCCGCGGATCACCATGTGAAGACCCGGAAAGCTGGTTGGAAAAATACGACCGAGTTGCTCAATTCAACAACTGGGACTGTGACGAGAAACTTCGCCACGTGTACTTCGCCCTTGAAGATAGCGCCAGGACCGGGTTGAAAACAGAGAGGCTGCGCTGACGATCTGGGACCTATTTCGCGCCGCATTCCTTGGAACATTCGCAAGTGTCGTGCGTAAGGAAAGGGCCGAAACTGTGCTGGAAAGCTGTATACAGCTCCAAAACGAGAACATCAGAATATACACAGAAGAAATGACCCGCCTGTTCCGTCACACTGACCTTGCCATGTCTGAGGAGAAGGTTCCTAATGTGAGGAGTGTGGGATCTGAGATCGTGGTGTTCTCATTCTCGCCGGCCCTCAGGGCACCCGGAAGACAGCAGACGCGGTCGGTTCAACGAACACATTCAAGTTCATTACACACTGCTTTTACATTCGGCGAGCTCGCCGGCCGAATCTTATTACAATCTAGTCACTCGCTAAAACAATTACACGCGGACAATGAATACTTGGATAACATAACACACATTCAACAACGTAACACATGAAATACACCATAACATACGACAAGCAATAACCGCGAATGCGGCGTGCGAGGACGCACGACTCACCGACGAGGGGCCCCGAGGGAAACGAGCCGCGGTATCGTCCCCCAGCGGGACCCACCGCGGGAAGCCGCCCGTCCACGCCAGCCGCCAAATCCCAAGAGACTTCCTTTTTCCCGCCCGGCGGCCGCGGCGGGCCCGCCCGCTTCTCTCCGGTGGCGCGGCCGTCGCTCACGCGCAAACCCCAACGCTCGCGAGCCCAGCGCCACTGCCGCCGACGGCCTATCCGCGAGGCACGCGTGCGCCACTAGGCGCAGACAACTCCACAGGGGCCGACAGCACCCCCACAGGAGTCAAGCAAGAGTTGTTTGCGGGCCTTGTTCACAACCCACCCAGGAGTTTCGACGAATTCCTTACAGAGGCCACAACAATAGAAAAGGCGCTTAAATGCGGACAAGGCAGTACAACCACCGCTCACCAAAAACCAACTATGCAGAAGTTCAAGCCCTCAGCACCGACGACCTGCGCGAGACAATCCGAGCAGTCGTGCGTGAAGAGCTGCGTGAGATGTTTCCTGAATCGTAGCCTCGAGTGGACTCAATCAACGACATTGTTCGTGAAGAAGTCCAGCAAGCGTTGGGCATTCTCGAACCACCGCAGCCACATCAACGCCGTCAACGCGCCGCGCCCGCAGCCAGGCAAACGGCCTCGCAACATCGATGACTATCTCACCGGAACACAGTGGCAAGAACGATGACCTTACCGCTCGCCGTCACCTGGCCGCTACATGTCACCGCACCGCCGGCAGTACACTGGCCCAAACCGGGGCCGGTCGCCTAGCCCGTATCCAGGAAACTAAGGGCAGCAACCGATGGAGGTGCGGTTGCTGTACGACGAAATGCCGAAGATCCTCCGCCGCCGCCAACAACGCAACGAGACCTGCAGAACACGACGTGAAGCAGACGAAGCCCTGCCGACGAAACGTCACAGACCGAAGAAGACCTGACGATGTAGCATGGAAGCACCGCAACAAATCGACACAGCCGTGATCAGACGCTGCGACCTAACCGCAACGCAAGGCGACGGACTAGCGACCTGGACGTTCTCATCAACGGCCACGTCACTGCTCTCGTCGACTCTGGGGCCGACTATTCCGTCGTCAGTCGGCCATTCGCCACCAAGCTGAAGAAAGTAAAGACCGCTTGGAGTGGACCCGAACTCCAGACAGCTGGAGGCCACCTGATAACGCCGATTCGTGTCTGCACGGCGAGAGTCACCATCAATAACCGGACTTATCCTGCCAGCTTTTTAATCCTACAAAACTGCTCCAGGGATGTGATACTTGGAATGGACTTCCTGAATGACCATGGCGCCGTCATCGACCTGAGGTCTGAGCCGATAACACTAACCTCAGACAAAGCGCTCCCGCCCCACGTGACGCCAGGGAACCATGCATTGAATGTGATAGAAGAGAGTGACCGTTCCACGCTCCAGCGTCATTATTTCTGTCGGCACCGAAAAACCTGTGAACCTTGAAGGCGTCATCGAGGGCAATCAGCACCTACTCCTGAACCATCAAATTTGCGTCGCAAGAGGTATAGCCGAGCTGCGTGACGGTAAGGCAAAGGTAGTGTTGACAAACTTCAGCCACGAATATAGGCACCTCAACATTGGTACGACGGTCGCCTACATCGACGAATGTGTTACTGCCAGCAACGCTTTCGCCCTCTTCGATGCTGCCGAACCAGCTTCGGCGAATCGAGGTCCCGAACCAGATTTTGACGTCAACCCAAGCCTTCCGAAGGTCAAGCAAGACCAGCTCAAAGCCCTGCTCCTGCATTACAAGGACTGCTTTTCATCGTCGTCCAGACTTCGGCAGACACCGGTCGCAAGACATCGCATCATAACAGAAGAAAGTACCAGGCCACTTCGTCAGAGCCCGTACAGAGTTCAACGCGAGAACGTGAGAGCATAAAGAAACAAGTCAACGAAATGCTACGTGACGACATCATCCAGCCTTCAAAGAGTCCATAGGCGTCACCCGTGGTGTTAGTGAAGAAGGATGGGACGTTTCTGTGTCAATTATCATTGCCTGAACAAAATCACGAAAAAGGACGTGTACCCTCTCCCACGTATAGACGACGCCCTAGATTGACTCCACAACGCAAAGTACTTTTCTTCGATGGACCTCAAGACCGGCTACTGGCAAATCGAAGTCAACGAGAGAAAACGAGAAAAGACTGCCTTCATAACACCGGACGGCCTGTCGAGTTCAAGGTCATGCCCTTCGGTCTTTGCTCAGCACCTGCGACTTTCCAACGAGTCATGGATACAGTATTAGCTGGCTTAAAGTGGCAAACTTGCCTTGTTTACTTGGACGACGTCGTCGTGTTTTCCTCGAACTTCGATGAACACCTCCAGCGCCTTGAGTCCGTACTTCAAGCAATCAAGAACTCCGGGCTTACCCTGAAGCCAGAAAAGTGTCGCGTCACGTACGAGGAGCTCTTGTTTTTGGGTGACGTGATCACCAAGGCTGGAGTGCGCCCAGACTCACAGAAAACAACTGCCATCGCCGCTTTCCCGCCACCCACCGACAAGAAGGCCGCGCGCCGATTTCTCGGCTTGTGTGCCTATTACAGACGCTTTCTCAAAGACTTTTCACGGATCGCCGAGCCACTAATGCAGCTCACGAAGACCAACGTCAAATTCAGGTGGCAAACAGCGCAAGTCGAAGCATTTCATGAACTGAAACGACGCCTGCAGACACCTCTAATACTTGCGCATTTCGACGAATACGCCGATACGGAGATTCACACCGATGCAAGCAGCGTAGGACTCGGCGATGTCCTTGTGCAGCGGACGGACGGACTGGAAAGGGTTATCAGTTATGCTAGCCGGTCGCTGTCTAAGGCAGAGGCCAACTATTCCACAACAGAAAAGGAGTGCCTCGCCATCATCTGGGCTACGTCAATGTTTCGCCCCTACCTCTACGGCAGGCCCTTCAAAATTGTGAGCGACCATCACGCCTTGTGTTGGCTAGCTAACTTGAAGGACCCTTCAGGTCACCTCGCACGGTGTAGCCTAAGACTATAAGAATTCGACATTACCGTCGCGTACAAGTCCGGAAGGAAACACTCCGACGCCAACTGCTCGTCTTGTGCCCCCATCGACCCACTACCGCCCAACGACCAGGATGATGGCAGCTTCTTGGGAGCCATAAGTGCCGACGACTTCGCCGAACGACAACGAGCCGACCCGGAATTGAAGGGTCTAGTGGAATACCTGGAGGGCAGGACCGTCGTTGTCCCAAAAATATTCAGGCGAGGATTGGCACCATTTTCCCTGAAAAACAACGTCCTTGTAAAGAAGAACTTCTTTCCAGCCCGAGCCAGCTACCTTATCGTTGTACCTTCGGGACTGCAACCAGAAGTTCTGCATGCCCTGCACGATGACCCGACGGCTGGTAACCTCGGATTTTCCCGCACGCTCGCTCGAGTACTGGCCGCACCTTGCCGCCGCCGTCACTCACTATGTAAGGACGTGCTAAGACTCAACGACGGAAGACACCGCCCACAAGACCAGCAGGCTTCCTTCAGCTGATCAAGCCTCCTCGGCGACCATTCCAGCAGATCGGGATGGACCTCCTGGGGCTGTTCCCAATGTCGACTTGCAGAAATAAATGGATCGTCGTGGCTACCGACTACCTCACCCGCTACGCCGAAACAAAAGCCCTGCCCAAAGGCAGTGCCGCTGAGGTAGCCAAGTTCTTTGTTGAGAGCATCGTCCTTCGACACGGTGCCCCAGAGGTTCTCATCACCGACAGAGGTACGGCGTTTACGGCTGACCTAACTCAGGCTATTTTGGGATACAGCCACACAAGCCACCACCGGACCACCGCGTACCACCCACAGACCAACGGCCTGACCGAACGTCTAAATAAGACCATCGCTGACATGCTGGCCATGTACGTCGACATCGAACACAAGACGTGGGATGGCATCCTTCCGTACGTGACCTTCGCGTACAACACAGCTGTACAGGAAACGATGCAGATGACGCCATACAAGTTGGTCTACGGACGGAGCCCGGCAACGACGCTCGACGCCATGTTACCAAACTTGACCGACGAGGAAAACATCGACGTGACCACCTACCTACAGCACACCGAAGAAGCACGACAGCTTGCCTGCCTACGAATGAAGAACCAGCAGACGACTGACAGCCGGCGCTACAACCTTCGACGACGCCACATGGAATACCAACCCGGTAACCGTGTATACCGTACCACGTACCGTGTCACGTACGGAAGGATGCCATCCCACATCTTGTGTTCGATGTCGACGTACATGGTATGGATGCCAATACGCTGACGGGGACTTAGTGAGAAGCTTCTTCGACGATACTTCGGAACGTACAGGGTACTTCGACGCCTCGGCGCACTTGACTACGAGGTTGTCCCTGACAGCATTACGAACTCTCAGCAGCGCCGTGCGCGACCTGAAGTCGTCCATGACGTGTGCCTCAAGCCATATTACGCGCGTTAGTGAATCTGAGGACTGTACTTTTGCTTTATTATTGTGCTTTCTTGCTTGTGCTTATTGTTTATTGTACTATCTTGCTTGTGCTTATTGTACTTTCTTGCTTTATTGTTGTTATTTATTGTTGCATGCATTGGCCACGACGTCACGACCACGTGACAATATCCCAGATCGGCAAGCACTGCACGCAGATTTCGGACGCTGTGAGTGAGGTCCTTTCCAGGTGTTTCTTCAGTGGCAGAATGGCAGTGAGGAAAAAAAAATAGGAGGCAGCATGAAGCCTTGCGGTCAGCTTTAGCACGGTAACCTTTCCTGACGCCGTTCTCTGCAGCTACGACCGCCTACAATGAACCAAGCAATGCCTTGGAGCGCAAGAAGGCATAAATGCAAGAAGTGATAACCGCGACAATTTTTCATTGCATAAAGGTTCCCTGCGTCCCTAAACTCAACGCCACAATGTGACAGAAAAGATCGTCCGTCTTTTCGGTAATGGCAGAGACCGGTCAATCGGTGATTACGACTTACGCGTGGTTGCGGCGATGCCTTCGCGAATAGCCATCAGAAAAGAGCGATAGCGAGGTGGCAGCCGTCGATGAACGTGCCATTATGGCTTATAGCCGACAACCTTATCGCAGTCATCTGCAGATATCTGCTTGGCTGCGCATGTGGCGTACACTGTGCCGATTGACGGCGGTACGAGCACGTCATGCTGCCGTTCGCAAGTTTGCCACCGCCGTGTCGTGCGAGACCGCTTTAAAGTGCGCGCCTCTTTGTAGAAACAAAGCTCGCTGTTGTTGAATGGCGTGGCCACAGAGAAACGTCGATGCACTGAGAGCGAGCATGTACTGCGTGTTTGATTAGGCGACAACCCAAGTGCGCCACACATTGTCATGAAGGGCCGCGAGAGCATCGCGGAGACGTAGAGTGCCCATTGTTTACAAAATGCTTGTCTTCACTGCGTTGAACGAACAGGCTGCTCGCCGCACCCTTGCACGGTCTGGAGTGAAGCAGGCACGAAGAACTTACAAAGGCGTGTATATGGCATGGCAGTGGTCTGGCAGTGACTCCATGAGCAAAGTAGGTGACCGCAGCACGCAATTAGCCAGGGATGGTCGGCTCCACGTGGCAGTACCACGCTTCGGTGAAACTGTGTCAGTTCATTGCAAAGGCGGTTAACTCACTCGTAAGCACGCACTGGGCATCGCTTCACGACGCGAAAAGCCTTAGCTTGTCATGGGAGGAGTTCTTAACACTTTAATAAAAGTGCATAGAAAAACATACGGCTTCGCCGCTAAGTGCATGTTTTTAAGGGCGAGTCCGTATACAGCGAACTACTGATATAACGACCACTTTTTGCGACACTTTCGAGTTAGTTATAAACGGGTTCGACTGTATCAACGTTCAAGAGATCCTTAAGTATTGAACTTTCACTCTGACAGAATGTTATTTGTCTTTAGTCTCCTTAATGCTCAAGTGCTTAGTGCCCATTTCACAGGGTTCAGTGCACATAGGCTCACCGAAAGTTAGAGCCACGGAGCTTACCGTCAGCGAGCGGTGACCCCTGTGGCATCAACAGTGGTGGTGGTGAGTTGGAGGCGCTCTGGGTCCTAGGTGGTGCTGGGGGACGTAGGGTCAAATTCAGGGGTGGAGGGGGGCCTGAACACATGTGCACAGTTTGTTCACCGGCCGCACAAATGGCTCACATCTGTTTAGCACAAATGCAGTCGGTGAATAGAACTTCCAGGTCGTACAATCAAATGCGCCACGGGCCTTTAGTGCTGAATTACAAAGAAATTGTGGCAAGCAAGTACCAAGTGTTGTCTTCCAGCTAATCCTTATTCACAAGTGTGCACACATGGGAGCCTTCACGAGATGACACAAAACCAACCAAACTTAAAAATATGTGCACTGGCGCATGTTGAACAGCTGCAAGACCAGAACATGTACCCTTGTCACTGCTGTGACCGGAATGAAGGCTTATCCTAAAAATCGCCACATTCGCACACATACACTACTGCTCCGATAATTTCCCAAACCACTTGGCTCACACTTCAGTCATATTCGACACATTTTCCTGCGAAATTCTGTGCTTAATGTCCGCATTAAATTCATAACTTTTAATTCTGTCAAAATGAAAAAGAATGAAATGTATGAAGGACAATACGGATTGCACTGTTTGGTTGCGAAGGCACGCGAACTTGCTCAGCCTTGCCATTCTGATCAGAACTAATCCAAATCAAAGGACACCAGCCAGTTAGAAAGACGCACACCAGCCCCGTGGTATCTTCAACTGACAGAAAGTCTCCTGGTTCTCTGGATGTGGCACAGTCATGACAACATTTTTCTTGGAATATAAGGCAAGGCACAAAAGGAAAGAAACTGTCCTCAAGAGGATAAAGGTTCAGTACTATTGATTTCTACTGGAACGGCATTGCCGAAAAGTAAGCGAACAAGTGCACCAGACAATTGGTGTTAGATTCTGCAAGTTTACATAAATGCATTACTGCATGCACATATGCTCGCATACAAGCGCAATTGGTTTGTCCTGTCACAACTACTGCTCAAGCCCACAAAGTGTGCTATAATGCTGTTACATTAAAAAATTGTAGACCGCATTTCACTTCAATGTGTCAAGCATTGTTATACACAACCCATTCTGCCGAAACACACTACATTCTGTCCCTTGTCAAACCATCGAGTCGCAGTTAAAACCTGGAGATACCATGAGTATGTTATAATAAAAACATTGGGCCGGGAGCGTCCGAACAGGTGAGCGAATGGCGCAACTCTTGAATGGCATCATCACAAGCGGGCGCCCAAGCGTAACTTTTCGAGTCGCTCCGTAGGAGCTGATTCAAGGGAGCGGTGATGGTTGCAAAATTCCGGATGAAGCAGCGAAAATAAGAACAGAGGCCAAGGAAGCTACGAAGTTCTTTGAGAGACGCAGGTTTGGGAAAGTCAGCAACTGCCCGAAGCTTGGCAGTGTCGGGAAGAATACAGTCTTTGAATACAACACGGCCAAGGATGGTGAGCTGCCTTGCGCCAAAGCGGGATTTCTTCAGGTTGAGCTGAAGGCCAGCGTAAGTTAGGTACTGAAGCACTTCCTCTAGCCTACGGAGGTGCGTAGGAAAATCTGATGAAAATACAACCACGTCATCCAGGTAGCATAGGCATGTTTTCCACTTAAGACCGCGAAAAATGTTGTCCATCATGCGTTCAAACGTTGCGGGCGCGTTGCAAAGACCGAACGGCATGACACGGAATTCATAAAGGCCATCGGGTGTGATGAAGGCCGTTTTAGGTTGGTCGTCAGGCGCCACGGGAACTTGCCAATAGCCGCTCCGCAAGTCAATAGAAGAGAAGAACTCCGCGCCTTGAAGGCAGTCAAGGGCATCGTCAATTCTCGGTAAGGGATAAACGTCTTTTCAAGTGATTTTGTTGAGACGGCGGTAATCAACGCAGAAGCGAATCGACCCATCCTTCTTCTTAAAGAGGACAACTGGACCCTGGGCTATTCGAAGGCTGAATGACGCCACGCTTCAGCATGTCAGCTACTTGGTCGTCGATTACCTGGCGCTCTGTCGTAGACACACGATACGGTCTTTGTCGCAGTGGCGCGCTGGTACCCGTGTCGAGGCGGTGACTCACAGCCGACATACGACCGAGGGAAGCATGCTGGCAGTCAAAGGATGAACGGAATCTGCCGAGGAGGCGGAGGAGCTGGGAGCGTTGAGGAACAGTCAACGTGTCGGCAATGGAGCTGCTCAGGACATCAGGCGTAGGCGTCTGCTGCGAGGAGTCACAGGTCACTCCGACGACTTCGTGTTCGGTGGTGGAAGCAGTTTGCATGTCAGTGATGGTCGAAGGGTCGACACCGTGGACACGTCCGACGCACTCGCCATGAAGCAGTGTGCTGACACCGTTGCGAATTTCCAAAAGGGCAAAAGGCAGCGGTGAACATTTGCGGTGGACGAAGTTAGGAGATAGCGTAAAAAGTGCGCTCAACTTGGCGATACTGTTGCAGGACACCGTGGCAAGGGCAAAGGAGTGCGGCGGTACTGTAACGTCTCCCGCAACAAATAGCTTGTCCTCGGCCTCACGAGCGTCAAATAACGGAGCGTCACAAAGTGCTTCAAATGCCACTTCCGCGTGAGAACAGTCAATGACGGCTTTATTAGCTGATAGAAAGTCCCAGCCCAAAATGACGTCATGTGAACAAGAATGCAGGACTAAAAATTCGACGACATAGAGGAGATCGTTAATTACGACGCGAGCAGAACATGCAGCGGCCGGCGTGACGCGGTCTGCGCTGGCGGTGTGAAGCGATATGTTGGACAGCGGCGTCGTAACTTTTTTGAGCAAGCGGCAGAGTTTGGCATTGATAACTGAAACTGCTGCACCGGTATAAACAAGGGCGAGTGCAGCAACGCCGTCCACATACAAGTCAATAACGTTCGTCGGTGAAGGGAGAGGCCTTGGTCTTTTCGCAGGCGATGCAGTTTCTGCCTCTGGAACTGCAGTGATCAGTTTTCCCGCTCCGGCGTAGAGGGACGACGGCGCATCGGCGATAGCGAGCGGCATCGAGGCGATGGCGAGCGGCGGTTGGCAGGAGGATGGTGGTCGGTATATGAAGACATCTGGCCGGGGTTCCGAGACGCTGAGAACAATGGCCACGGTGATACATATGGGTCAGGTTCAAAGGTCTGGTGGTAGGGACGTACTCGACGACGGCAATATTGAGCGACGTGGCCAGGTAGCCCACACGCAAAGCATATTGGCCGGTTGTCGAAAGTGCGCCATTGTCTGCTACCCTGGAGGTACATTGCCTGATCGAGGCGGGGTGTTGGTCGCAGTGGCACGGCGGATGGTAATGGCGCAAGGGACTGAGGCGGCGACCGTGCGGCAACTTCGGCGTAGCTTAGGGGAGCATTGACCTCGGCAGAGGCAACTGGGGTCGGCGCCAGTGCAGTGTCGCGGGCAGAAGGCATAGCCGCGCAAACTTGCTCCTGTATCATCTGTCGTATGTTTGGTGGCAAAGGTGATGGTGGTTGGCTGGCTGTTGATAGCAGCGAAAGCTGACGAGCGACCTCAGCACGGACAAACTCCTTTATCTGGGAGAACAGTGACTCACGGTGAGGAGCGCTAGCCACGCTCGAGATGGTTTCGTCAGACACGTGTTGGCGGCGCGTGAGAAGACGCTGTCTTCGGAGCTAGTCGAAACTCTGGCAAAGCTCAATGAGTTCAGAGACAGTGCCAGGCTTCTTCGAGAGCAGCATTTGAAAGGCATCATCGGAAATGCCCTTCATGATGTGGCGCACTTTGTCCGCTTCCACCATCGTGGGGTTGACCCGGCGGCAGAGGTCGATAATGTCCTCGATGTAGCTGGTGAACGTTTCACCTGCTTGCTGGGACCGGCTTCGTAGGCGTTGTTTTGCGCGAAGTTTGCGCACACCAGGGCGTCCAAAAACTGCTGCGATGTTGGTTTTGAAGGTTGTCCAAGTGGGGATATCAGCCTCGTAGTTTTCATACCACCGCTTGGCGTCATCTGTTAGATAAAACATTACGATGCAGAGCTTCATAGGATCGTCCCATTTGTTGGTAGCGCTGGCTCTCTCGTAAGATTCAAGCCAATCCTTAACGTCTTTCTCATCAGTGCCGCTGAAGATCTCGGGTTCGCGCAGAAGTTGGACACCGGGACATACCATGGGTGGCGAAGCCGTGGGGGGTGTCGAGTTGGTGTTGTCAGGCATGATGGGTGGCAACTTTCGACTTCCAGGGCCGGGGAAAACCGCAGCAACCTCCACCAAAAATATAATAAAAACACTGGGCCGGGAGCGCCCGAACAGGGGCAGCAAGAGCTGTACAGGCGCAGGCAGCGTTGCAGCAAACACAGGCTGGGCAGCTCCGACTCGTGCCTTGAGCAGAGCTGGCGATGTGGCTGCAGCGCTGGGCATACCTCTTCGCTACAATGTGAACACCAGTGAGATCAAGTGAACACTGGGCATTTCCCTGTGGTCTGAAGTAATGGTGGAAGAATAGTTTTTCCATTCGTATAGAGTATGTTGAACATTAATGGTCAAGTTCATGTCAAGCTGGGATTTCAGTCACAAATGTTAAATACAGTCGAGCCCGCTTCTAACGAACCTGAGCGTGACACGGCATTCGTTCGTTTCATCCCGAAGTTCGTAGTAAATGAAACACAGCTTTAAAAAAATTGCAAGTGAAAACCAAAAATTTATCTTTTTGCAAAAAAGTCCGTGATGCATGTCTGTTTTGACAGCGCAGATGTGATAAGTACAGTCTCGAGTTTATTTAAGGCGGCCGCATGTTCTTCGTCGAGGCCCTTGGCATATACAAGCTGCCTGAGGCTATCTATGTAGCCAATTGCTACAGGCATGCCTGTTGGCGCTGGCTCCAAAGTTTAGTTGTCGTCTTCATCCGATTCCTCCGAATCGCTTCTGTCACGCACTTCATTCACTATGCCCTCATCCATGCATGGCTCCGCAGTGTCGGCATCATCATCAGCCGTAATGAAGTCCTCCCAGCAGACTTCCCGCTCTCCCATGTTGGGGTCGACGACGCGCTGCCACAAATCGCCGCCGGATCGGTCCTCTTTGGGAGTTGCTCGGCATCGGGTCGGACGTCAACGAAGCCGGCCTTACGGAAACAGTTTTGCACGCATGTAGCTGTCACCTCCGTCCACGAAGCCTTCAGCATCTCAAAAGCTAAGTACAAAGTCACCCGAAGCGCCAGGTTGGCTGCCAGGCGGTCAACAGCTATGAGCAAGCGCTCCACAACAGGGCACCTATAATAACTCTTAAACGCGTGAATGATGCCCAAGTCAAGCGGTTACACTTTAGACGTTGTGTTGGGCGGCAGAAAAAGCAGGGTCACAACCACCAGAGAAGCTTGTACGTGGTGCACGGAGCAGTTGCCGACCACGAGCAGCACGCGCCTGCCTTGCTTGTGCATGTCGCAGTCAAATTTGTTCAGCCACTCTACGAATAAAATGCTTGTCATCCATGCTTTCGCATTATGCCTGTAGTGCACAGGCACATAGCCCTGGAAGCAACGCGGCTTCTTCGACTTCTAGATTACGAAGGGCACGCGCTGGTCGCTGCCATCCACATTAGTGCACAAAAGTGGTGTGACGCACACTTTACTGTGTTTGCCGCCAGCGCACGTGGCGCCTTTCATGGCGAGAGTTTTTTTTGGCAGCATCTGATAGAATAACGCAGTTTCGTCTGCGTTATAGACGTCTCGCTCCGCATAGCATAAAATGGTGTCTCGATTTGTTTCAAGCCACGAGGCAACACCTCACCAACTATTGATTTGAAAACAATGCCACGGCGCACCTTGGACCGATGTAGCCAGCCATTTCTGGGGGAAAGTCCAACAGGAATGCGAAGTCTTTCACTTTGGCCAGGATCATAGGGCCGCTTACCGGAATGTTCCGAGCTCGCGCGTCAACGAACCATTTCAGTAGTGCGTCCCCCACATCCGCGTAGATGGCCCTCCACAGACGCTTTCTGTCAGTTGAGATGGCATCGGCACTGATGATGTTGTCCTTGTTTTTCAGGATCGTCAATATGGTTTACTTTTACACGCCGTACTTTTTAACCAACTCGCAGTTTTTCACACCTTGAGAGAGCTCTGTTAAAATGGCTCACTTGGTAGCAATTTCCAGCGCTTTTCGCTTCGTGCCACCGTCCGTTATTCTGACTGCACGCTACACGAACACCAACAGTGAGCAAGACGCGCACGTGTGATAAGACAAGCAAGCACTTTAACTTCTCTGGGCTTGTTTCTAGCCAAAAAAAGCCAGATGCGGCAGCGTCATGGAGCGGTGGAGACTGGCGAAGGAGCTGCGAGAAAGGGTAGTTCGGGTAGCTTGCTTGGGAGAGTAGCCTGCGCCGACTGTGCACGTCAGAAAAATTTAGGGCCCGTTCACGCTCAGTCAGCATGCACGCGGAACGAATCGCGAATTGTTGAAGTCGGTGGGGGTGCGGGACAAAGGACGGAGCGGTGCAGAACATAACAACGGTCGGGGAGAGCCACAGCTAGATGGCAACGGAGGCACAGTTGGCGTTTAACAATAGGAATCTATGGGCATCTCGCCGATGGCTTATCGGTGGTCGAAAGTGGTGTCCCGGGAAGTCGCCGAAGCGCAGACTCCGTTCGCTGTAACGGATCGGCAGGGCTCAGAGGCGTTCGTTGTAAGTGCGATTTTGCGCCATAGAGATAATGTATATTTCCACGGTCAAGCGGGCATCATTCGTTATAAGTGAAAGTTCGTTTTAAGTGGGGCCGTTATATGTGGGCTCGACTGTATAACAAAACTTTTGTTCAAATGGGTTTAGAACGTCTGTTATTGTTTTACTGCATACAGTTATCATTTCAGATTATTATGATATGCCAACTTACTTTGTAACTCTCCCAGTTCAGGTAAACTCGCACTCCCGAAAAGGCACATGGAATGTTTGATGTTTTAAAAACTATGTTGTACACTCAAACCTCGATATAACGAACATGGATACAGTTGAAACCCGCGATAACGAAATCCCGAGGGAACGAAATTCTCATCGCAACGAAATATTTTCGGAGCACCGGCGAATGCCCATAGGAGTAAATGCATTTGGTAACTCGTGACTACGAAATATATTCATGCCGCAGTCCCTAATTAACGAAATTTTTGAAACACGAGTCCGCACATAATCTACTGTCGCAACATTAACTACATTCGAAAACTGCTGATATGCATTCATGCTACGGTTAAATTGTGCAAAACAATCACTACAGCGCACTTGAGAAGCAGCCGTCATCATTGTTTACAAAAAAACATAAAGCTGGCGATAATGATGATGATGGTTTGCCGAAACACCTGCTGTTATCGCGGACTACGTAGCCAAATCGACATTCCTCATGGAGTTTCGTTCGTTGGCTTGGCTTCGTCGGACTTGCGCGCACATGGTCGCGTGTGTGGAGCCCTTTGTGGAGCGTTTGCTTGGGCGCTTGGTGCAACGTGAACTGTGTGTTGCGATTGCTTCGTCCAATTTCGCTGCCTGCGAAGATGCCGCCTCCAACGAAAAAGCGGAAGCTCATCGCGCTGGAAGATAAGGCTCCAATCATAAGTGAGGTGGAAAAGGGGAGGGAAAAAATGGACATCGCCGAAGCATTCGGCGTTGCGTGCAGCTCGCTGTTCATGATTCTGCGCAGATCCAGCGCAGCCGGAAGAAGGTTCGCCTGTAGGCGCACTGATGACGGTAGTGGTGACAGACATAGCAGTGCCGCCGTCACTGACCAGTGCATGGGGCAAACTTTGTGCTGTGGCAAACGAGATTGCCGATAGAGGGGCATGAAATTGCTGTATCGTAAGGACCGCCAAAGCAAACTTACTGACTTTTGGAAATAAAATGTTTTTTGTAAATTCCCTGTATTTTCTGCCGCATTCTCGCGCCAACGAAATTCCCGCAAGAGCGAAATTTTGTGCTTTCCCCGCTGATTTCGTTATTGCGGGTTTCAACTGTATAACGAATTATCAGTTATAACGAAGTAAATGAGGAATAGTCTTGTAATAGATACAGTGTTACAAATAAACGTTTATAACGAATTTTCGGATATAACGAAGTTATTTTCGTTGCAGATGTGACTGTTATAATGAGGTTTGAGTGTACAAGAAAAATACAATAGACTCTCAGGAAACGGAACTGCTGCTTAAACGAAACAATTGCTCCTAATATGATTGGTGTCATACTTGGATTCTGCACTCCTGCTCCTCTCTCAGTAATCAGAAATCCTCTTAAACGGAACACATTTTCCTATACCCTCCAGGTTCCATTTAACAAGAGTATACTGTAATTGCATATCTGAAATCTACAGACAAATATATGTAAACTAGGCAAGTTGCATCAGAATAGATGGATAATTTAGAATAAGAGTTAAGTGCAGTGTCCCCTATGCTGTTTATGAAAAGGAAAAAAATTGAACATGTCCAAGTGTACAGCAACACATTACTTACAATACTTCACCAAGAAATGCTAGAGGCACCATCCTACGATCTTAAAACAATGGCACATTAACTGACAGGCTCACCTAGAGGGGGTGCCTGAGGCGGGCACTTGGGCGAAGCCGCAGCCCTGGAGGCTGATGGGGGCCGCTGCTGGTTGCTGTCGTCGTCGCCTGCGTCTTCATCTTCCGTGCTGTTGTTCGTGTTGTTGCAACCCCCTGAGGTGCTGTCCTCAGGTGTCGCCATCCTCGCTGTTGCTAGGCTTCCCGAAGGTGTCAGAGGGGCTGTCTCTGGCCACGACGTGCACCGGGAACTGCCTCTGTTTGGATTAAAAACCAAAAATGTTTAGTTCTACCGTAAAATGCCGAGCAAGCGCCCCCACCCGAGCAAGCGCCCCCCTCCCCTTTTCGCAAGATCTGAAATAAGTGGCAATGACCGAGCAAGCGCCCCCCCCCCCCCCTTCCTCCTCCCCTGCGGCCAACTTTTTTTCAGGACGAGCATCGCTAGTGTAAAAAACTTGGACCATCTCCCCGAAGGGAACCCTGATGGGATGCGAAGCAGCAGCGGTGCGCACGGCGTTGACCTGGTTGAAACGGGTGTCGACGCAGGTGCTGGAAGAGCGGTTTGAAGCGAAACTCGGCGTAGCGTTTACTCGAGTAAACGTTTGTTTGAAATGCAAAGACACGGGAGGCGGGTTGGGTTTCGTGTAAGTTTCATTAAAGCGTTTGGCAAGACTTCGTAGTCGTTGTTTCTTCAGAGTCGAGACATGGGCGCTGGACCAGAGCAGGCGCGCGTTTCGCCTTGACTACCACGGGTAAAGTGAGAGAGAAGTGACACGTTCAGAGGTGTTGCGAGCGGGCGGAGCAGCCGGCAGCTGCGGGCGCTACGGCGAGCATGCTGCGGGTGAAGGAGAGAGTGACGTCAGCACGCACCTGCGAGGGAAGCGTGACGTCAACGCAAAGCTGTGTCGTGACCTACTTGGCAACGCTCCAACACCTATGGCGAGGGGAACGCGTTGCGGCGCATTCGTACGGACGCACGTAACGTACGGCGTTACACACGTGAGTCAAAGAGCTGCTTCGCATCTAAAAGAACCACACGATTGAGTACACTGAATGTGTATCTAATGTTTATGAAATTCCGTTGTCATGTGGCCGGTCGTATATTGGTCAAACCGGTCGCTGCTTCGATGGTTTGGCAGTGACGAGGGGGAATAAAAACAGTAAATAAATAAACCATTTCATTAGAAACATGGGTGGGCATTTTTTATTTTTAGCGGCTCTCCCGCCGCTATCATGAATTTCAGTCCGGGACCGAGCAAGCGGCCCCCCCTCCAAATCTGGTCAGATTATCCTTCACCGCAGGGGGGGGGGGGGGGGGGGGGGCTTGCTCGGCATTTTACGGTCATGTGTTCTATATTCGTATGTCTCGCTTGTTTCTGACCTACCGTAAAATTCCGAGCAAGCGCCCCCACCCGTACAAGCACTCCCCCCCCACTCCCAACTGCACTAGCAATTACAAATATCCGTGCCGTTCCGGGAAAGCCCCCCCCCCCCCCCCTACCACCGCTCCGCGACGCGCCCAGGCAACAGTGGCCTGCCACATCCAGTTGACACAAAAAAAAGTTTCCGTGGATTTTTCTATAAATATTGTGCTTTTTTTGTGGTCCTGCTGGCTGCCATGAATCCAATCTAATCCAATCCTGCTTTGCACTGCAGCCTGATTGCTTCGCACATGCTCCGCGCCATTTGTTGCTTTGTATTTGCAGTGAGAGGTCAGCTATGCCTATGCAGTCCTACACAGTGGCGAAGAAAATTGAGGTTACCGTATATACTCGTGTAAGGGCCGCACTTTTTTTTCGAAATTTTTGCGCTTGGTGCAACCCTTACACGAATCAGGCCGATGACAGCTCACCAAGGGTCTGTACCGTTTCCGCGACAGTAGCAGAGTGTAAGAGAGTAGCAAATGACATTCCAGGAATGTTTGTTTTTATTACGATTCCATTTTGCTATCGCTGTCCTCGATCTCGGAAGAGCTCGCCTCAGCGTCGGCGTCCTCCCAGAGACGTTCATCCTCTGCGCCGCTCATGCAGTTTGAAATTCCAGTCACCTTGAAACTTTTCGCGACTGTTTCAAATGACATGGCACGCCACGCACACAAATTCCACGCACAGATTTGCAGCGATGCCCGCTTCAGCCGTCCTGTAGGGGTCTTCTCATGATGGCCTCCAGCCATCCATTCCGAGTAGCATCGGCGAAATTCCGATTTAAACGGACGATTAACGCAGACGTCGAGCGGCTGCAGCACACCCGTCAGTCCTCCATGAATAATGGCCAAGTCCGTACGAGTCGTGGCGAGTCAGTTCTTGACGCGGTCCGTCAAGTGGCCCCTGAAACTGTCCAGAACAAGGAGGGCTTTCCGTTGTAACAGGCCTCCAGGTCTGTTTGCCCAGACAGTCTTTATCCAATCTACGACAAGTTCCTCGAACATCCAACCCTTTTCCTGGGCGCGTACGATGATTCCCTGAGGGAACTTCTCTTTAGGGAGAGTCTTTCGCTTGAACACGACGTACGGCGGAAGTTTTCTGCCATCTGCCGTGATGCACAGCATCACAGTGCATCTTTGACGTTCTGGACCGGTCGTGCACACAGACACACTTTTTGCACCTTTTAAATCCACTGTGGTGCTTTCTGGTGCATCGAACCACACAGGAGTCTGGTCCGCATTCCCAATTTGGGAGAGGTCGTACTCATGCTCCCTCCTGAGACCGTTTACAAAGCGATGGAACTTAATCATATGGCTTTCGCACTCGCTTGGAAGCCTTTGACAAAGCGTTGTTTGGCGGCGGATGGAGAGCTGGTTACGGTTCATAAACCGCGTAGCCCACCCCCGACTTGCCTTGGATTGCGCCTGGGGTATTTCCATGTGGCGAGCGATGGCCAGGGCTTTCACGCGGATCAAGTCAGTTGAGACGGCGTAGCCGTCCCTTCGAGTGTCGATGACATATCTGACAAGTTCGCCTTCGAGTTCCGGGTACTTGCACTTCTTTCCGTGAAATGCCTTTCGGCTCTGTTGGTAGTGGCAAGGGAATCTTTCCGTTTCATCCAGTAACGCACGCGCTTCTCATAGACATCAAATTTGCGTCCTGCTTCTCGCTTGCCGTGCTCCTCGGCATATTCAATCACTTGCAGTTTAAAGGCTGCAGTGAAAGATCTCAAGTGCCAGCCCATTGTCCCTCACCTGTGATGGCTCAAACAGGGCTCACTACTACAGACAAAGTGACACCGACAACAACGATCTGAAGAAACACTGCCAAGCTACCCACACGATGCCAACGATGCGCCACACAAAGCAATAATGGCGCCGTCGAGGTCGGCGGAAGCGGAAAAGCTGGCAGCGCCATCTAGCTGCAATTTAACTTACACTTTTCTGGCAGGACTTTTTTCATTTTTTTTTTTTCGTAATTCCCCCTCCAAAGTAGGGGTGCAGCCCTTACACGAGTATATACGGTATTCGATGGCATCGAGAAAACGGAAAGAATGTGCACCAGACGTCTCGACATTTCAAGCTCGACTGGAAGCGAATACGGGAATGGGAGAAGAATTTCGATAATTTGCTGCAGCTAAACTACGGGAAGGCAAAACTTCGACGAAAGCTCAGTTACGGCGCACCAGTGTTCAGCGAACACGTGGACGATGCGCTCTTTGAGTATCTTGAGCACGAAAGAAGTGCAGGATGTGCCGTCAGCAACCGGATTCTTTCCAAAGAGGCCGTCAAAATTGCCAACAGCATGCAGTTGGGAAACTTCGTAGCCTCCAGCCATTACATAAATCGCTGGAAACAGCGGTTCGGCGTTGCAATGCGCCACGCTACGAACGAGAGCTAGAAGACGCCCGAGGAACTTTCAGAGGCAGCAAGTGCCTTTCGGTCTTCCGCAAACTCGCTGCGACGGCGCAACGGCTCCACCTTATATAACATGGCCAACATGGATCAGATGATGGTGCGAATAGACAACCCCGCCAACAGGACGAACAACGTGGTCGGCGAAAGCACCATACAGATTGCGAACACTGGATGTGCCCGGCAAGGCTTCACGGTTTGCCTAGCTGCTTGCGCCACCGGCCACAAGCTCCCGGCCTTCATAATCTTCAAGGAGCAAAGCGGAAAAATTCCAGTCAGGGCCTTTGCGAGCCTTCGCATACCAGGTGAGAAATATTTTATTTTTTTGATGGGGGCGAGGGGTCACATTGTCGCCTAGTTCGTTTTATAACATCGCTGACTTTTTTTCCCATTCGTAGCAAATGTTCGTCTCACCGCCACGAAAAACGGCTGGATGACATCGGAGAAAATGCAAGAATGGCTGTTGAGAGTGTGGGGCCTAAACGTCGACGACGTGCGATGCTTACTAGTGTTGGACCAGGCGCCCATCCATAAGACACAAGCCGCCACAAATGGTTTCGAGGAGTAGGACACCGACGTGCTTTACGTGCTTGCAGGGTGCACGAGCATCCTGCAGCCTGCTGACATGTATTGGAATAAGCCGTTCAAGTCCACCTTGCGGCGTTTGTGGGAGCAGTATATACGTGAGGAAGCGCGAACACCGAAAGGAAACTTGAAGAAGTCGTCGCGGCAACATGTGCTCGATTTTGTTGCCGATGCGTGGGCCGCTGTACCTGAGGAGACAGTGGCATGGTCCTTCAAGGGATGCGGCATTAGTAACGCGGTCGATGGCTCGGAGGACGGCGACCTGCACAGCGGACTGGCCGATGTTGGAACTGTAGTGCCAGAAGACCGTGGCGGACTTCAAGCAGAATGTTGCGACCTGTTTTTTGCAACTGACTCTGAGGAGTCTTTCGATGGTTTTGAAGGCGATTAAGGGGAGATGCTCCTCGGAAAATTTTTTCTTTAAGTATTTGTCACAGCTCAATGAAACTTTCACCATTTATAGAGTTTGAGCTCCTCTTTTCAAATCTGCTTTTATTTTTTCTATAGCTCATTTGGTTAATCTTTTGCAGACCATGCATTTGTGAAAAGAGTGTATTTTTGTGCAAGCTTAGGCAACAATAGTGAGCACCAAAAACACTAAAAAAATAGCTCATATTGCTCCTAATGAATTGAGGAATTCAATAAAGCAAGAAAACATAGGGTAACATATGTGTGTTAGCCTAGAAAAAAATTCCAATGCTGAGTTTCAGTTTTACCATTCTCAAGGAAGAAAACTTATGAAATCATCTTGCTGAATATGCTCGTGGAAAACTGTGAAAGTTGTTTCTTTGAATTCAGGACATGCTAAACTATAAGCATGCCAAATTTCATTACGATCCGACTACATAAAGTGTACAAATTTTAGTGCACAAACTCTAAAAATGCAGCAAAACGAATAACTGAGAAAAACATGTTTGAAAGCTAGACTACGGTGGACGCTATGCTAGACTACGGTGGGGAAACGATTTTTTTTTCTGTATTTTCAGCAAGAAAGCCGTGTTGTCGAAGTGGGTTCTGGGAGAAGAGGGTTAGGCCTACATGTCCGCGAAAATTCAAGAGCCGGCAACGCCGCGGAGAGAATAGCCGCGTGCGTGAAGTTTGGGTAAATTCGCGTTTCACAAGCCACCACGAGGGCTTTTATTGCATTTTTTGATAACTTCTAGTTGATTCTTAGCTTTGATTCTTTAATATATTAAAGAGGAGGCTTGGGGGAATACAAAACACAACAAAACACAAATTCAACTTTTTCAAAAAAAATCGCAATTTTTCGACCAGCATCTCCCCTTAAAAGCTACCACAAATCCTGGGCCTAAATAAAGTTCACTATAATAAAATTTTAATCTATGCGCATGCATTTTTTTTCTGGCGCGAAAATTTTGCCGCCATCTTGAATTCTGGTGCCGTTCCGTGATAGCACCCCCCCCCTTTGCCGACAATTTCGACTTCGTTGGGGGGGGGGGGGGGGGGGCGCTTGCTCGGAATTTTACAGTAGTACAGTATAGACCGCTTATAACGTAAGTCGCCGGAGTCGCGAATATCCGCACTATAAGCGGTACCGCACTATAACCAAAACAACCTTCTTCAAAGGCTGCACTTGCGCAAAACATGTTGAGCATGTAGCCTCGCGTGTCCGATAATCGACATATGTGATTTGGGGCGCTTACAACCACTTAAATCTCCGAATGTTCAAAAATTAACCGCCAAAGACCCGCATTGCCAACGAAATGAACACGGGGGAAAAAGCAAACAAAACAAAGTGCCATCGCAGAAATTCGCCGACTACGTTTCAGGCCACCTCGAGGTACGCGCATTACACAGAAACCATGTCGAATAGCAACCGAAATTTCACGTGCTGAGCGGTACCGATCGTTTGATTTCACGGGCACGCACGCGATGTCCAAGACATTGCAATCGAATCCGGAACCACCATTCGAGAGTTGCATGTGCCAACCATGCCCTCGTTTTCATTAACGATATGATTCCCTTCCCTTCAAGTGCAGCCATCGCAAAAAGTTTCGTCGATTCCGCACCAAACCTCAACTTTTATCGCCCGCGACCGCTACCGAAAAGCAACCAACGCCGATTAGGCCTAGCCTGCGGTTCAGCATGTTGTCACGGGAAGTTTGTCTAAGACAACATGAAGATTGGACGTCGAAAAGATCGCACTCAAGCACTAACTCAAGAACAGCGCGTGTGATACGAAGTTTGTGTTCGCGGCCGGGAGATCAACGGCGACAAAAGGACAAAAGCCCGCCAAGCTCGTTTAACTCCGCGCACTGGCAGAAAAGGCGAAAGCTCACGCCATGAAGCCGCAAACTTTTCAATGCGGACGAGGTAGCCAACGCGATATCTGTAGCAAGTGTGATAACGAAGACGCTTTTCCCGACAGGAAACTTACTTTAAAGCGCACTTGATGAGGACGCAATCGTACGTTCCACGCTGAACGCGCTGCCGGCAAGCGGCCGCGGAGCCTTGCCGCCGCCGGTGCAAAGGCTACTGCGTCGCCTAGGCAACCACCATCCTTCCCCACTCGGCGAGCCCGCACAGCACTGCCGCAGTCTTTTTCCTCCCTCCGCCCCTCGTTCGTTCACAGTGCGTGCCCTCGCCCTTTGTAACGACCTCGTCGCTCCCTCCCCAGCGGCGTACCTCCTTTGAGAGCCGCACTCGCTACCACGTTTGTCAGAAATATTTTCCCGCAACCGCATTATAAACGGTATTTCATCTTGGAGGACTGCACAATAAGCGGTATGCGTATACATGCGGTTCTATGGGAGGGTAAACGGGAGTCGAAAAAGACCGCATTATAACCGGTCCTGCACTATATGCGGTTACGTTATAAGTGGTCTGCACTGTACAAGCTCCCTTTACTTAATTTTCAAAAGTTTACAAAAGATCGGTTCCTCAAATCGTAACAAGTGAACATGACTTAAGAATCCCAAGCCGATTTCAGCATGGTTCAGGGATCATGCGAGACCGGCTCACTCTACCCAATAAAAGGAGCTACAAGACTTCAAAAGAAGGTCCTTCTTTTCCTATCCTTATGAACAAACGACCACATTCCTTCATGAGGTGATGGTATGAATCCACAAAGAGATGTAAAGACAGGCACTATGCCGTTGTAAGATAGGCACTCTGCGAGCGTTTGTCCTGTCTGCTTCTACTCAGGTGTCTCATCCCAAGCACAGTTTAAGTTTACATCATAGGCACTATGCCGCCCCTTTCTTCATGTATTCACCTCATGATGCAAAACTATGTAGCCCAATCTGCAACTTAAATGATCAACCCAGTTTGCCCCCCAATGGTGGGGCTGGACCACCAACCTGAGTGGTGGCGTAGCGCCGCCTCCTGCACCAGAGGACGTCCCTGGTGCACCGTCGTCGTCGTCACTCGCATCCTCCGAGGGGGGCTGGCGTGGGCGCCCCAAACGCGGGGTGTCCTGAGCTTCCACCCAGGAGCCCCCTTCCTGGGCGCTCAACTTCAGCACCAGCCGACCCCCTACAGGAAAATGAAATGTACAAGATCCCCGTGAGGACGAAAAAAAAAAAAGGGTGCAGGCAACGCTGCCGAGGCACATCCCACAGCGGGCCACACTCCCTGCTCCCCCTCCTCTCCGTCTATCACCCGCTTAGCAGCCGCTCGTGTTTTTGTTTTGCGCAGCAGTGCGAAGGGTTTTATATAAGTGCAGCTCTTAGGCACCCGGTCCTGCGCTGAGCATCAGCCACGGAGCAAGATGAGACAGGAGTGCCAACTCTGCCGCCACACAACACATTCGCTCAGGACAAACTGTGCAACGCGGACGCAGTGGCATAACTCATCCCTTTGTTCTCTCCCTCCGCTCCTCTTTATGCTTTCTCCTTCCCTTGTACTAGTCACAATGCAAAGCGCCATCTGTCAAGGTGCATGGAAATCATTCAACGATTTCCTCTCTAGAGCGCATGTGCTGACTGGCGAATGCCGACGGCAAGGAGCAGCAAGCAGACAACAAAACGGGTAGGCAAGCAGATGCACGAACGCGGAAAAGCACAATCATGTGCCACTCCTACAGCAATGACAGAGAATACGGCCTTCGCAGCTCTGCTCAAGGACTGACGTGTTCCTCCGCCGCTTTTCTTCGTTCGTAGCACCATCTGGCGAACACGCTGGGAAGCAGGAACCGCTGTTGCAGGATGTGTGCCTTCCAGATGAGCGGAGTCTGCGCTCCTGTCTTATCTTACCCCGTGGCGTCAGCATACCTTGCCGTAATGGAGTGAACAAGCATAGAAATATGAAAGGGTGAAGAGGAATGCCTCGCGTGTGCGTCTGCCAGTCAGAGTTCCAACATGCAGAAACATGGCGTGGCAATAGTTTGTTCTGATGTCACCAGTAGGCCCTGCCCTCCGCGCATCTCGGCGGAGCTTTTTCTCAGCGGAGCCAGCGCGTGCATTAACACCTTTCAACAAAAAGACATATTTGTGCATCATGTCCACCTTTAGCTACCCACTGTCACTTCCCACTTAGTGGGGCGGGCCAAGTCTTTTCATTTTTCTTTTTCACCCAATCACAACTTATCTCAGTGTATAATGTTCAAAATGGATAAAACAACATTTAACGACCACACAAGAATCATTATTATTGTAGTGTACAGTAGTTTGACGAGTATACATCACATGGAAACGCACACAATTCATGCCGTTGGAATTTATGCTGTGCCCACATGAGTGCTAAAGGAGTATGAACGCATAATTTCACAGTTGGAGAACCCCAAGACAGTGCTGTGCGAGTGTAAATCTGAAAGTACTAAACTTTCTCACAGACGTGCACGGCATAGAGTTTCATAATATAGTACACTATAGTCTATGAGAGCAGCGACGCATGACGCTTCAGCCAGCATGGGAACTGTGGGTAGTACAGTAGACTCAGTAAATGGAAGTCTCTTAAATGGAACTACTGCTTAAACAGAACTGCCCCTAATATGATTGGTGATTGGTTTCACACTTGGATTCTGCATGACTGCTCCTTTCTCATTAAACGGAACTCCTGTTAACCCTTTGAGGGATAATGGGACGAATCTGTCCAACTTTTCTTCAGTAAAAGCTAAAAGCTTCCTCCACCACTGCGCGTTGTTATCAGCGCTTGATATTCTGCTGCCGTGGGTACTAAACATTTAGGAAACCA
>NC_051183.1:7997236-8026384 GCF_013339695.2 Rhipicephalus sanguineus
TTTCTCGCCTTTAATAAATAAATTACTTTACAGAAATTATTGTTTTTGCTTCTCAAGCTCAAACACTTTTTCCAACAGCAACAGCTTTGAGTGATGATATTTAATAATGTTAGTTTTTTTGACGTCGTCGCTAGATGGTGTCGCGCACGCGAAAAAAAAAAAGAAAGTAGCGGCTGACGTAGTTTCAAAATGTCGTCCGATCGCAACGTCTGCGTTGGTTCTCGGTGTCGGATCGTCAAAAGGAGCTTCTGCTGGCTTTTGTGAAAGAGCACCCACAGATCGCGACGCTGTCGTGCCCGCTGGAGCCGTCGTTCTCGAGGGAGGACCCGGGACGACCATGTGGCAGGAGCTAGTAGCGCTTTTGAACGAAGAAGTCCCTGCGCGTAACACCAGGGCCCAGTGGCAGGCCCGATGGAGGAATGAGCGCTACTATTCGCAGCAGGGTCTTGCCAAACTCCGAGGGCAGCAGAGGTGAGTGCGAGCACAATTGTATTGTGGTCGGTCATCTTACACGTCCCGCTTGTGCTTTACAGCGGCACCCGAGGCGGCCAGATTTCGGATTATCGCGGCCGCGTCGTGCTCGACAGGGACGAGTGTGCGAGGCCCATAGTTCGGGTGGTCTGAATCGGTAAGCACTGGCTTAGAATATCATTGTTACTTGTATGCTGCGAACAAGTGGGCTCGTTTGCTTCGAGCCATTACGCGCTGTTAGTTTTTACTTTTTCAAACAATATCGAGTGGATCACCCGGCCGCCGCGTTAGCTGAGGTGCTAACACGTTGCGGTGATGACGAAAGAACAGCCGCGAACTATATTTCGAAGCTCATTAGAGCACCCTACGTGTTCCAAGCCATTTCTCAGACCCTCGAGTCGAGTGAGGTGCGTAGCCAGTAGGCTTGCCTCCCTCCACCCCTCTCTCCGAAGTCTGTGTGTCATAGCATGCCGCTGTTGAAACATTCTAAAAAAACATTGCTATTGTCCACTTCCACTCCATACTTCTATTGCACTCAGTGTGTCAATCAAGAAACTTCTTACTATAACAGGTGAGCCCTGCTCCAGCTGCTACTGGTGTGGCTGAAGAGGATGTGGCCCAGGATCTTTCCCGTGCCCCAACTCGTAAGTTTCGCTGATGTTTTTGATTAACTGTAGATGGTGTTACATGCTCACAGGTGATGCTCATGTGTGCAGGCATATGTTTGTGAAGAGATGACATCTGTGGGCATAAAGACAAAAGGCTGCACAAAAAAATTTGGCAAACGGTTGCAGGAGCTAGTTGTATGCATAACTGTCAGATGGAATAAACAGGTGGTCCTGCCTTGCAGTTATGGTGAAATGTAGCAAAAAGGTAGCATTGCAAAAATGTTCAACATCTTGAAATGTTTCCCTATTTTGTCAATTGCTTCAAAAGTGAAACTGAAAATGTGCTATTGCTAAATATACTGTTCAAAAAGCAAGCTCGTTATATAACTTTTTCACATAGCCATCATACACAAATGCACATGTTTGCACCTGTGTTACACCTGCTTGCTGTATGTTTTGCATACTGCAGCAGCTAGGGTTTCGGAAGGAGATTGTGTCAGTCATCGCGTAAAGCCGGGCAAACGATTGTGTAGCCCTGAAAAGGGCTGTTTGGTTGCTTCTCTTGCAGAGGTGGTTAGAGGCGTGAGATGCGTTTGATGAGATGAGCGAAAATGAATTCCGGCACCGCTATGGTCTGTCCAAACGAAGTGCGTTGGTTGTGCGGTGAACCAAGCACCATTCATGGATGCTGTTGGGTCAGTGGATTTTCAACAGAGAGGAAATTGTTGCACACACTGAAACTCTTCACGAACAGAAGCTTCCAGCGAAGAGTCGGTAGCAGGAAATTTATAGATGATAATGGCAACACATTTCTTGGTTTCCAGCTCATGCCGCAGCTGCGAGATGGGGGCAACCGGCAGGCCGAGGCGCTGGAGTTACTAGCCGCAAACACCAGGCGGCAGGGCCAGGCATCATTGGAAAGCTGCGCCAGGTTCAACTTCTCGGTGACGCGGTCCACAAATTGCAAGGTGTTGGTACCCTCACCCGGGCCCTCATTGCAGCGGAAGGCACCTGCACAGTGATTTGTAAAGACTAGTTGTACATATATGTAGATTTATTTTTGTTCACATCACGAGCTATGATACGCTGGTTTGCTTCAATGGTGCCCTGCAATTTTCTTTCAGTTAATTTTCTTTTTCTGCATATCAGAAGCACTGATGTGCTGTTTCATTGTACATAGTAAAGTATAGATCAATGGTAAATCGTGTCCTGCGATGTCATTTCTTTTTAATCTCATCGTGAGAGGTGATGCATTCAGCAGTTTTGTAGTACATGTGCACAGCACAGTGTGGTTTCATTTATAAATCATGTTTTGCCATGTCATTTTTTAAAATCTCATTATACAAAGTCATGCATTGAGCAATTTTGTAGTATATGCACATAGTGCACTGTAGTGTATCTTTATGTTTATAGTGTATACGTGTAGAATATTGTGGCACACTGTACGTTTTCTATCGATTTTTACACATCCTAGAAAAAAAGAAAAGCGTTTGTGAAAGGTCTAGGTTGCACAACAATTTTGAAATATTGCAAGACCAAAAAATAGTTGACGAATACGTGTTCTGTTGCTTAGAAGTGTTTAGATAACAGGATTGGGTACAAACAGAAATCAGTAATAGAGGAAGACATATCAGCAGCCAACAACTTGCATTTTTTAGCGAGTTCAATTAATACCGGATCGACTGTGCCTTGTTTTCATGTAATACAATGACTTTCGTGCTGCGAGACGCGTGTGTTGTTGCAGAGGAGCAGCAGGCACTTTGTAATAACTCCATTTGTATATTATAAAAGGAAGCTACTTTTATATTCTTTTCCTTGACATTAAATTTAAAGGATATTTATTTATTTTGCTTTTTATGTGCATTGCTCGTGATACTTATAATAAAATTTCAATTCTGACACCACCCTTGTTGTTCACTTCATTTACAAGCACGATTCTTGTTGCACTAAAGCTACCGCATCTTGATGTCCTGATTCAAACAGCCTTTCCGGTTACCACTTTGGCTGTGAATGGCACCATGTGCCATTCACAGTTGAGCTCTCACTTGTGCTTAGTGTGAAGCGCCATATTTTACAACCTGGTCGAAGCATTTCATCAGCATGGCGTTGTGTGACAAGGGGGCATAGGTCGGCAAACTCACTCATGAGTCGACTCACTCAGATTCAGATCGAGCTGTGAGTCCAAGTGAGTAATACATTGGTGAGTTCGAGTCCGGGTGAAAACATTTTAGTGAGCCTGAGTCCGAGTGAATCCGCTTGAGGAAAATTTTGGTGAGTCTGAGTTTGAGTGAGCCCCAAGAGCAAAATATATTTCACGAGTGAGTCAGGGTGAGCTTCACATTTTTTGCCAACCTATTCAAGGGGGTTATTCATTGATAGGAGAACGCTGTTTCGTTGATATGTGTAGCAAACATTTCAAGTGTAGTAAAAAAAAACACAGTGACAAACACAATGAACAAAGACAAACACGCACCACACAATGCTGCCGAGGTCGTTGCAGGCGGCGGCGTACTCTGCGCAGGTGCTCAAGCATGCAGGCCCTGTGGTTCTCGAAACAGGTTCACTACACGGTTGCGCTGCTGCTGGCTCCCGTTGTGGTGGTGGTAGCTCAGCTGCTGCTGGCAGCAGTCAGCATCGTCGGTGTCGTCATCGTTTCCTTCGAGAACAGGCTCATGTGCCGCCAACGCAATGTCGTGCAGAGCTGCACAAGCAGCAATGATGCTTGAGCAGCTGTGCACAAGCTTACCGCGATGCACCACTCCACAACATTGCGCATGGCGGTGTGGGCCTTGTTGTAGTGGTTATCAGGGGTGCCACGAGCTGGTCGTCCGGGCACTGGTGTCAGGAACCACGGTTCTAATGTATAGCTGGAGGTCTCCTGCACGAGGTCGGCATGACAGCTGTAGTGATAACGTCTTGAATGTGGCAAGCATTGACAGCACTTACCAAGCAAGCCGAAGTTTTGCTTCCAGGTGCTGATGGAGAGGGCTCCCCCGCCATACCCACTAGTCATGACATGACCCCAGGAAACATGGACTGACATCCAGAGGTCGGCATCACATGTCTGCAGAATTCAATTCAGTCAAAATTGTACCCATAAATGACCTTGGGTACAATGTTGGGTATTATGTTAATGTAACTACATCTGTCTTCACTGTTACTGACTGTTGAAACATAGCTATGGACAAATCATCGACAGGGTAGGACTTGTACCATAAGTTCTAAAACGAGGACAATGCAGTGTCAAAGGGTAGTCTGCATGTTTACTGCTTGGAACAACCCATCTTCCAGCCACCAAAGCCTTTTAACCAAATTACTGCTGTATGTTTAAGGCAATGTATCACAAAATATCTACAACACGAAAAACTTCGACTGAAAAAAGGGTTATGAAACAATGCGTATTTAATGTACATGCTAGGGCGCGTTCCGAGGGACCGAAATAAAGCTTATTCATCCATCCATGTATTGATCCATGTAGCGTCCATCACGACAATGAACAATAAGGACATACTACGGCACATTCTGGGAGCGCTAATCTCAACAAATACAAATCGAGAATCAAGCTTCGGGTACACATGGCGAACGAGCAACGGTATAATATTATGCACTGTGCAGGCCGCTGAACCAAAGTGTACTCCGCGTCACATGATTTCATCGCTTATCCTAAGCGAAGTGCCCTGAAACGAACCAATTCCCGTTCTGGATAGATCGAAAATAGCGCTCCCACTTATACTCAGTTGCAACAGCCTCAGTAAAGCGGAAAGTTTAAGCGATATAAATGAAACAATTCGCTACGCATACAATGCATGAATAATACTCACGATCGTGGTGTTGAATGCGTAGAGTCCCTTCCCCGACATGTAATGCGTCGTGTCCGCGGAGCTCAGGCCATGGGGCTTCGGGATTGCGATGAGCGTACCATCCACGCACCCGACCACAACGGGAATCTGCCCGAGCCGCGCGAACGCCGCCTTTGTTCGCTCTTAGCGTCTGTGGTCTCCGGAAAAGGCCACCCACCGTTTTTGCCCGCGAACGACAGTAATGGCGTGTTCCTGCAGCGGACGACTGCGACAGGCCGCTGAATTCCTCGCAGCCGACAGCTCGCTGGAAGCATCCGATCGCAAAAATCTCAGCGCGCACAACGCCTTCCGCTCTGTTTAAATCCCACTGGTTCGTTGGCACCCGATGACGGGGCCGAGATCGTCGCACAACCAAGGTACAGTACGTTTCGAGAAACGAAAGCGACGCCGGAATTCACACTCGCTCATCTCTTCAAACGCATTTCGCACCTCCTACCATTCTGCATCTGCTTCGAGAAACGCCAACGTAGCAAGGAAGCACCGTTGCAAGCGCCATTTCCTCAAAATCAGCTGTTGCGGCAGCCGCAACCGCCGCATCACTCGAAATACATGCCGTGCGACGCCGTTGCTCGCTCGAGAGAACGCGAGCGAACGGGCTCGCTCTCCGTTCACTTTTAGCAGACGACATGCTCGTTATGACGCGGCATGACGTCATCAAAAAAGAAAACATCAAGAAAAAAAAAGAAATGGCCACGCCCCTTAGAGTGGCGTGAGTTGTCCGGCTTCAGCCAATCAGCGCGCTTGTTCTCCCCCAGGAGAACGAACAAGCGGAACGAACAGATCTCCGATCGCCCCCCTAGAAGTTTGTAGTGCGCTCACTGAGCGGCGGAGCGTGACGCACCTCATGTCGCCGCCGACAGGCGGCGCGGCTCGCAGCGTCACCTGAAACTTTCCGGCGGATTGATGGGCGCGGCTAGCGCGCGTTGCTGTTTTGCGCGCAAGAAAAGTCAAAGTTACGGTGCGCAACACACGGAGCTTCTTTTGATGCAACTTTTCTGTGCGTTGTGAAATAAATTACTGTCGTTGTGACTGATTTACGAAGGGTGGGCGATGTTTTAAGCGGCTATTGCATAGATGAATTAATGCTCCTCCACGTAGCCGCTGCAGTAACAGATAGGGCGTGTAGTTGGGGGGTTGAAGTTTTTCTTTTTTTTGTCCTGCTGATCGATACGATTTTCAATGCCCTTTCGACTCTGCAACGATCATAGCGACTTCACTCTCGCCTTTCGAGCCCCACAACAACGCCTCACTTTTTTCTTCTTTTTTTTTATTCGCATATATGAGCTGGTCTGTGTAATAGGAGAATCTGTTGCTGGGCCTGTTGGTTTACATACTTGAAGAAACGAAAAAAACAGCTTACGGACGCTTACACAAGAAGAGAAGACCCTCGCTGGAACTAGTAACAGGTTTAATGAAACCACATAACGTTCCCTGATAAGCCAAGCGCGCATGCTTCGTACATAAAACACGTGTGATTCACAATAAGAGAATGACATCAGTAACCACATTTTTTTAAATAAGCAATCTCTTTCTTTGATAGAGTAACGCATTTGTTCGAACCATATGTTTCCAGAATGGCGCTTCAATCAGTTCACGTTCGTATTAATTGCGTGGTTCCCTTACCAATAATTTGCGTGCCTTTCAGACCAGGAGAACAGCCGCACACCCGGCACTGAATGAGCAGGCAGATTGGCTCCTCCTCCTGACCTGAGAGACGTCTGATCTGATTTTATTTACACAAACCCCTGCCTATGTATGCACAAATGCTTGCCATGATTAACAATGCAGAAATGGTCACGACCAATAAACAGCCGAAGACGACGTTGATCTAACAGGCACTGGAGCATCCCAAAAGGAGCCCAATCCCTACGGGTCTCCCGCTTCCTGACAGCTACTTCAGTCTTCCCTCTACATCTCCTTTTCTGTACACGAGTATGGTTTTGCTGTGACCACCTTCCTGTTTTTTTTTTTTTTTTTGCTTTTATTGTTACTGCGCGGTCACTCCTAGCTTCGTTGGGTCCAGCTGTTTTTGTTGTCAAACGCTGCCCCAGCAATTTTCTGCACGTACGCTGCATGCCCTATGTGCACGACCGCCGGAGGCTGTAGCGCGTCCCTCCCCTCCAGATGCAGCGGCGGACCGTCTTTGAGACAGTTGCAGTTTGCGGACAGACACAAATGCCGATCCTTCAGCAAAAGAAGCAGCAAGCAGCAGAAAAAAAGCACGCAGCACCACGCGTGCAGCAAAGCGGCACGCGTGGTGCCGATCAACAAAGGTCTTTCAAACGAATGAATGGCGTGAGCATGCGCTGCAGGGGAATCCTCCCACCATTTTTTTTTTTTTGTGGCCTCTTTTAAGTGTCACTGTGGTGGCCCTCTTACCGCCTTCAACTCCGCGTTTGTTGATCCCCTCGGAACTACATCGTAACCAGCGTAAAGCGGGGGACAGACGGGTCCGATTTTCCATGCGATCCGACGGCCGACACCGCGGTGGGGGAGAGGGAATGGTGGCTGTACGATGCTATGAAAGGTCACCATTCCGGTTTCCCCTTCGCCGTGTCGGACGCCGAATCGCGTGAAAAATCGTACCGTCTGTCTCGCCCTTTAAAGGGGACGCGCTTCGCACCCCTCAAGAGAAGTTTTCAGGAGATACTGGCGGCAGCGCCCCTGGCGGGCGCCCAGGCTGTCGACGCGGAGAGGGCCATGGCGGCGCGGCGCAGGGATACGGCAGTGAGCCCACTGCCCCATTCTAGTACACTGTAGTGAAAATAAGGGGAATGGTAAAAAAACAGACATCCGCATCCGTACACGGCGCATCAAAACCATGTAATCATATTTGCATAGACATTCATATGAATCATACATGAATACTCGTTTGTGTGCACTCGCTTCATCCACTGATAGCGAACGTATTCACTGATATGAAAATCGCAGCACCAATATTGTGCCCACGTTTTGAGTCAAGAGTCATTGCACAAAAACAGCTCATGCGTTTGCTATTTTTGTCCAAGATTTAAAAAAAGAAAAGTTATGTTGGCTCTACTGTGGCGCGAAAGTGCACGTTCAGAAATTTATTGCAAAATGCGAAATTTGACGTGCGTTGGTTGTCTCAGAGGCCATGTTAATAAACCTTTAAACATGCACTTTTGTCGCAAGGTGGCGCTAGAATAGCGCAACTTTGTCACGCAAAATGTTTGTTATGCAATATCGAGCTACGCTTAGCGTGCGTACTGTAGCAGAGGTTTTGATGGCGCCTAGGACGTATTTTCAGCTCTCAAGCTTCTGGCATATGCAGCCAGCAAAAGCAGGGCCTTCGAGATCGGTTATGTTATACAGAAATGGCATGGATTTATGGTTTGGCTCCCAGCGAGCAAAAAAAAAAACAAAAAAAAAACCTGATCTTGAAAGTAATGAAATTGTTCACTGCACGTGCCGTAACAAAAGTAAGTGTCTTAATGTGAGTCGAGCTTCGGTTACCCAGAGAGCCAAATCACTTGTATTTAGAACTAACAGACAATAACGCCAAGGAAAGTATAGGGGGTGTTATTTGTAGTCATTAGAATATAAATGTGAAGAAGGTAAAATGGACGAAAAGATAACTTGCCGCCGGCAGGGACCGAACCTGCGACCTTCGAATAACGCGCCCGATGCTCTACCACTGAGCTACGGCGGCTTTCGTCCTCCCCATACCATGCCGTCCACTTTATGGGGTATATATGTGGATTTAAACCTAGGAGTGTTAGTCAGCGCCGATCGCAGCAATGGAGTGTGGGACATTTTTTTATTTTTCTGCCTGTTTGCGTCACGTAACACGTGATCTTTTTACGAGCTGGCAGCTGACCAATAATTCCTCGCATACTACCTGAAGGCATCAAGTCTGCCAGAATTAACGAGACCCTCGCTATGAATGAAGGAAAGAAGGTGACTCTTAAGGGCTCGTTTTTTGTTTGTTAGACACAATATTATTTAGAACTAACAGACAATAACGCCAAGGAAAGTATAGGGGGTGTTATTTGTTGTAATTAGGATAAAATGTGAAGAAAGTAAAGTGGACGAAAAGAATGAGTATATAGCAAGGGGATGGGAAAGAGAAGTGAAGAGTTGTGATGTGAGGATGAAGGAAAGGAGGAGGGGAGAGGGTAAAGCGTCGCATAGCCTTGTATAGTATACTAGTTTATGCGACACAGAAATAGAGTGCAGAAATAGTCTCGGATGAAGAGGGAAAAAGTCGGAGCTAGTGAGGTCGGAACATACATGTCGCCACCCTGTTTTGAAGGAGATACTAATAAGGCGCATTCTTATGCGAAATTCTAGTTTTTCTACATGTATTCATGCGACATCATGCACGCTGTCCGTGAAGGAACTGGGTTGCACCTACCGCGTCACTGCAATTCGTGCACGTGTGAGCCCATGTTATCTGTAGAAAGAGCGAAGTCGTGATACCGTTGCGAGAGAGTTCGCTGAGGCATATTTTATAAAATTGTATGACGTCAGTTGCGTTAGTGAACTATAGGTCACAGCAACGATTTTTCTTTTTTCATTCATTCATTCATTTATTGATACTGTTAGCCCTGAAGAGGGCCGTTACAGGGTGGAAGGTGCACATAGTTTACAGGCAAAATTTGCTACAAAATTCTAGTGATATTTTGCAGGGTTGTTACGAACAACAGCGAAAATATACAAAAAGAAATGACAAAAGCATACTAAAGAGTACAAGCAGAGAGCAGGGTAAAATGCATCGTGTTCAAAAGCAAAGGACAAACGTAGGCAGCAACGCGAGACTATCAAAGCATATACGCAGAACAAAAGGTACATGTAGCCGCAATGCTATAGACTGAAATGCCGTTTGACACTTTCTTCAAATGACGTTAGCGAAGTACATCTGATAGTGGAATCGGGTAACATATTCCATTCATCGATAACACGGGGGAAGTAACTGAACCTAAAGCAGTCATTACGAGAGGCAAGGGGCACGTTGTACAGACGGGTCCACTGTTAAAGGGAACACTTGCGTTTCGGGTATGTCCGGATTTCCCTGTCCTACAAAAGCATAATACCTTAGATTTGCATAACACTACTGGTAGTTGACAGTTCCGAACTCTTATGATAGACTAGTAACATCCACGAACAATCGTTTCGCATCCACTAGCCGTTAAGGGGCCAACAAAATGAAAGTTGCTCATTTGAGTGTTCCCTTTAACAGTGGACCGTACTGTACATGATGCCTGGAATGTTCCTGCGTGCTAACCTGAAAGAAAGCTGTATGGGTAAGTTTAAACTGATTATGAATTAACTGGAAAATAAATTTTAATCTCTCAATCTCCGTCCTAATTTCCAAACTTTCTAGACCCGCTTGCGCACAGAGCTCGGAAGGAGAATATTGCCGACGATATTTATTAAATATGAACCTAGCGCTAAGTCGTTGTACCCTTGCTATTTTATTGCAGTTCGATTGAGTATAAGGGTCCCATACAATTTTGGAATAATCAATAATTGGCCTGACTAAAGTCTTGTACGCAAGGCACTTTATATCAGGGGGACCCCGATAAAGGTTACGCCTGAGACTGTATAGTGCCTTAGTTGCCTTCGAGCAGACATGGTCAATATGGGAATTCCATCGCAAATCAGGTGTAAACAATATTCCGAGATATTTGTACTTATCTACACGCTTGAGCTTGACGTCGTCAATCCGGTAGTCATAATTCAGCATCTTTTTCTTTCTAGTTATAAACATAAAAACTGTTTTTTCTGGGTTTAAGGTCATTTGCCAGTCAAGGTTGCGGTTTAAGTTAATTTGATCATGTTGAGTCTCAATTCTGCTATACACAACACAATCATCAGCGAACAACCTAATCGGGACACTGACATCATTTGGTAGATCATTTATGAACAATAAAAATAAGAGAGGGCCCAGTACACTACCCTGCGGAACTCCAGAATTTACTGCAACCAGACTAGGCTTCTTATCTTTTATTTGAACAAACTGCTGCCGAGAAGTAAGATAAGATTCAAACCATGTCGTGAGCAAACTATTTTGAAACGTGTTATCAATTTTATTTAACAATTTTGCATGGGACACCTGGGTGTGTCCAGATAAGATCGAACACGAGGTCCCGGTCACCATTCCCGATTGTGATGAAATTTACTGCAGGTCTAGGCATTACACCCAGAATAATGGTTTCGCAGTTAGTTTTGCGAAAAAAAATTTTGTTCGCCTGAAAAAAATATACAAATTTTGGCCGCAAAAAAAACGCTTTTCCGCCAATTTCGCGATTTCTGAATTTTGAGCGCACCTAGGGGAAAAACGGTGCACTCCTTCGTCACAATATTTATTCCCCTTAAATAACAAGGGAAACTTAATCTTATGAGGCTATTATTTTCCTTGCTTGTCGAAGCACTCTTGAAGAAAAAAATCACAAACTTGGCAAATCGCACAAAATACCTGTATTTCAGGAATTTATTGCTGCAAGCACGTTAAAGTGAGGATAATAAAAATTGGTACATATTAACTTTGATACTTTCGCTCTCTTTTAAAATAATTTGCATGGTTTTACCGCGCTCCGTTTTACTCGATAATTGGGCTGAAACTAAGTGAGTTACCAAAAACGCCGAACTTTGAAAACGATTTTCTCAAAAAGACCATTTTTAATTTTTTTAAAAATCTCTCTGATTGAAGTAAAAGGCGTCATCTACCATTGTGCAGAAAAAAACGTTGCATTATTTTGGTTGCTAAGAAGTTATAGTGCGTCACATGTGACCATGCCAGCCTAGCGGCCGCGTCGTTCCTTATTGGCTGAAACTCGGATATAAGTTGCTCAAAATACTTGTACGTGACATAATCACAAATCAGCAGCTCCACACCAACAAATGCGCAGTCCGGTGTCATGGTTCAGCAAGCTTTGTCTTGCGATCAGCCGCTTGACAAACCCGCAGCAGCGGCCGCTCGATGCTGCGGGCACTCACATTACACGAGTGCCGCTTCGACGGCGGGTGAGTCCGCTTGCGCGTGAAAACTACGCTAAGAGGACGAATGAGATAAGGAAAGCATCACTGTGAAAGTTAAAGGCCGTTAAGTGCCAACAAATTTCATAGTATGCAACGAAAACACTGCCGGCGATTTCCCAGTGAGCGCCTCCAGTAGTGCGCTCATGTGTTGCTTTCTCTCTTCTGATGGGCTAAAGATAATTAGGTTCATTCTATGAGCAACATATGACACAAAATAAAGCTATTGACATCTAAAGAAAGCTGTCATACGTGCTTCCGATGGTCGAGCAACTCAAACTGCAGTTGTTCATCTCGTGCCAGAACACTTGTGTCAGCTGGCTGTGAAAAGAAGTGTGTCCAAGTCCTTTGCTTCATTAAAGAACCGCTTTTACAATACTGTATTGTTGTGCGTCCGCAGATAGAATATTCAACGCAAGTCGAGCGTTTATCACAATATTATGCGGCTTCGGGCATAAGAGCAGGGGAAAAAAATACATCCGTGCTGTATTGAATATGAAAAATAAATATTCCCTTATATTCAATTATTAACTTCCATGTTCGTTCTTCAAAAAATATATATATAGCACACCCCTACCCATTTTGATATTTATTTGCGTGTAAGCGTGTGAATCTGTGTGTCCGTATAGCCAACTAAGCAAAAGGAAGAAAAATAGTCGGATTCGCAGAAGGCTCGGCACAAGCGAACTGAAGAATGCCCCGGAACCGAAGCTGTCGCGTTCTCCTCTTCGCGAAGCACTTCCCCGCGCCTTTCGTTTTCAAAATGGCCACTTCCCGTATGGAAACAGCTTTCACGAAACACGCCAAGCGTCTCGGTTGGAAAGCTAATAGTGGGCACCTAAGTGGAGAAGAGCAAACAGGTCGCCGCTGAAACAGGCGGCTGTGCGATAACCGTCCGGCGCCGATCACAGCCGATGTGAGGATTGCCGAGTGAACAACCGTCGAGACTTGACCGAGTGCGCGGCCGAGACGAGGTGCGGCGCCGCTGATGTTTGCCCACATTCCCCGTCAGAGGCGAGAAGGTACGGCACCGTCGGCGGTGGCTCTATGCACTCGCGGTATGGCCTAAGCTGCGCACGGTGGCCACTCACCGGAACTTATGAAGCCGAAAGCCTTATATGTTTCATCGGACGCGGATATTGTCCGGCGGCGTCAACACTGCAGCGATGCAAAAAATCATTATCACGTGATGACGTCTCCACATGACATCATCATGACGTCACAAATCGTCAAGGATGTGGCGTGATTATGACGACATCACACAACATCGTCGTTTGGTCAAAGGGGGGCCGATCACGGAGGCAGTGCAGAACAAGGTGAAGTGCCGAAAACTTGCAATGACTCCGATCTTGGAGGAAGTGCAACTGCCTCCAGACGAGGATGGATACATCGACTGAGATGAAAAAGCAGAAGATGCTTTCGCATAAGGGACCCTGTGAGGTTTTAATAAGTGCTTACGTTACGAATATATGCGTACCTGCGGAGGCACTCGACTCATTACAGCAAAATACAACGTTCTTCAGCATAGAATAACAGAGAGCTGAGGTAGTTGGTACGCATTCATGTTAAAAGACCTTAGCAACACCAAACTGGTCTCGCGAAAACCACGACATCTTCCAGGGTCTCATGCTAGGCCGCCACGTAAACGCTGCGCTGAAAAACGTTTCGAATGAAATGAAAAGCACCCCAGGCTAGCGATATGCTGCGCGAACGACACGACATTGTTAATCGACACTTAGCAAAAATGTTGCTGCGCACTCGCGAGCAAATGTATCTTCCAAACCTTCGACCACGGGCTATAGCGGGACGAATTGCTTTTGCACTCCACTGCCTTATTATCCTTTCTTCCGTAAGTCCCCCCCTCGAATTATTATTATTTTTTGTGAACCGCAGAACTTGTTATGGAGGCGTGACATAGCCTTTATGGCACCTTGGCTGGAATGTGGAGGGGTGAACGCGCACTTAGAGCGAGAAAAGCATTCTGTGAAAAAAAAAAAAAAAAGTTTTCTTTTGGGAAACACTCTTGCAGGAAAGCGAACTTTGATTTTTACGAAGTGTAAGCCTCGGATAATCGATGCCTCATGAAACGCGACAAGTGACCGTCGGCGTCAACACGTACGAATGGTCCAAAAAGCCGACAATGTCATGCAATACGGCTAACGTCCATTAAACACTACAAAGTGAAGTAAGAAGCGATTGAAGATAATTAAGTAAAAGAGTAAGCTGCCTCAAAAAACGTGATAAGTGACCATCGTCGGCGTCAACACGAATAGTAAAAAAATGTTGTATGGTGTCATACGATATTCCAAGATTAGTCACACTCTCTCTCTCTCTGTCACACGATGTGAATAGTGACGTCATCATGACGCCACCTATCGCCTAAATTCTGAAGTCATTGGGACATATGATGACCTAATCACGTGACATCTTCACTTCGTCAAAGGGGGGCCGAAGGCAGTGCAACGCCACGGGAGGTGCACAAAGCATTTAATTTTTTTTCGGAGGGGGTCTGATGATTAAAACAATCGACTGAGAAAAAAAAGAGAAGGAAGAAGATGGCCTTCATGTCGTCTTAGGCAAGTGCATAAGGGACAGTGCCACTTTTCACCTGAATAAATAGAAAATAGAAAGTACTGCCAGTTTATTTCTCCAATAATATGAAATGGATTGATGATGGAAATGAAGTTCGTATGAATGCAATAATATGTCACAACGAGGAAAGCAAGAAGACAAAATATTTTCAAGCGAAACGCGAAACTAGCAACCGTAATTTTTCTTTTACGGACCTCTCTGCACTGCGGGATTCTGCATTTGCCATATTCAAACTCTCGGTGCTTCGAGTTATCGATTCTTACACCTTTTCGATGCATTCTGCTATCCTTCTGGTAACAGCTCAGATGGCAAAGCGACTGGAATCGAAATCTCCCGGGTTCGAATTCAGCAGGACGAATTTCTCTTCAACTACATGAAGCTTTTATTTCTGAAATCCATGGATATTGATCTACAGATTCATGCTAAAAACAGATGGATAACAAGTATTCCCGTTAATTTATCTGTTTTGAGTTATCGACCAATACGCAGCATCTGCTAGCCTCGTGCATGCATAGTTTTGCTTGAGATGGTTTAGAGCAGGACTGGGCAGTATCAAAGAAATATGTATCTTAGGTACTATCTTACTCTTTACTAATACTCCGCGCACATTATGACAGGGTATCTTTTATCTGTATCATGATACCTTCGGCGGGTGGGTATCAATCGTTCAAAGTGCCGGTTGTTTTAAGATAAACCTTATAAGGTTTATTGTTGTTATTGTTGTAAACCCTAAATTATCTGTGCCTATAGGCACAGATAATTTAGGGTTTACAACAATTTTTGTGGCTCATATTTCATGCAGGTCACACATTAACGCTAATTTATTTGTAGTGAGCAAATACGAATGTCTTAGGCACATGCCGTGTAGCAATGACAGCAGTAATTATAAAATTTCTAATGATTAGTCTTTTTTTACTCGTTATGTGACATGTTGAAACTTGAGAAATCAAAGCAGCCAGTGCCGACCCGTTTGCTTTATTTATGCTTAGAAAAATACGTTCTCAACACGTGCTTTTCTAGTTAACAGGTTCACGTAAAACATGTTGCACAGTGGAGACACGTATTATCTCGAACAGCAGTACATATCGCTGCATATCGGAAGATGGAAACTTGAAGTGATGCACAATCCTTGGAACGCGAGTTGTCGCTGAAGCCAACGTTTCGACAAGCGGACTTTTGTTGAAGGCTGCAACCGCCCAGAGCTCTGCAACCGCCTACTTAGCGCGTGTATGTGCATGTTTCGTGCCCTCTTTTCCAACCCATACGGGGAAAGGACAAGTGCGCAAACGAAATTCGGGGGGGGGGGGGGGGGGGGGGGGGGGGCGACGGTGTTGGGGGATTCGCGTCGGGCGGGTAGAAGGGGAGGTAGGTGAGTACCACCTGACAATGCCAACCTCCACTAGAAATTCCTAGAAGAAAGGCTTAATTCTCGCTGGCTTCTGTTGTGCACCTACCATATCGGATGGATTCAAGAGCCCCCTTTGAAGCCTATTGGCTGGAGTCAACTGAACTTGTGAATAAGATATAACTCCTTATATTTTCTGTCTCTCGGGGACCGGAAGTTTGACTGAAGTATGTAAAGATTGATATCATCGAACTTGTGAACTGCCACATTAAAATTCTGTGCCACTGTTTCGGGAATTTCTTCGCCGTGTCCGCGCGATTTCTTTCGCCAATGTACTGTTTGTGACAATATGAACACACGATCATGTAGATAATGTTTGAACTAGAGCAGGTAAAACTAGTTTTACCTGCGCTAGTTTAATTCTACTTTGCTATAGAGCTCTTCCATATACCGCTAAATACCTGCTCCCATGCGCCATTCGATATGCAAGAGCAGGCGGCAAAGAAGAAAGCAACGTTTTATTCGCCTCTTCTGCGTTAGATAATGAGACTTCTCAATTTTTCTTCAGCTGCGAGAACTTCCTGAGAAGTCCTATGTTTTGTTTATTTATTTACTTCATGAGATTTTTCCGGTGTGCCATAAAATCACCTCCTTGTTAAGCGATAAGAGACCGGCTTCTTATCCCATGGAGGTGTCGAACATAGAGCATTCAGGGTCCAAAATTTCCGAACACAGCAAGTCCGCAGCACATATTTGGTCGGTAATTTTTCCTTATCATGAACTACGTTGCAAAAATGTAGTCATGTTTTCGATGAAAGACCTTTTTGTGGAGGGGGACCGAGTTGCACGAAGCCGACATTGCGGGGGCCGGACGGCAAATCAGAAAAAAAAGGGGGGTCTTTGCAGGCAAAAAGAAAAACTTCGGCGAATTGACAATAATGTACAAAACTGTAATAGAACTCATGTTTGTTCAATAAGAAAAGAGCTTCTTTATAGTCGAAAAAGAAAGTTACATTCGAGAATGAACCTTACAGTCGAGATAGGAAGTGGCAAGGGGAGGGGGTTCTGTCATCTTAGGTTGCCGACCCCTGCTTTTAAGTACATCATTGAATTCCATTCACGGGCCCGCGATATCGGGAACAATAACAAAGAATAGATTAACGAGTACAGCTTGTTACGCTGCACAGGAAGAAAGAAACCTTTTCTTTTTTTCTCGCGAGTCAAAAAATCTGGCGTTGACAACAAGAGTGGTACCAAAATACATGTATGGGGCATACCCACATGATTAATGATTATTGTTAGTTAAACGTGAATATAATGTGAATCAAGATGAACTAAAGGAAATCAAGGTTGAATTAAGGTAAATTAATGGGAATCACATGCGAATTAAAACAATAAAGGTGAACGAAATCTGCCTTTATAAAATCCAATGTTAAAGGGAATTAAAGGTAAATGAAATGCTGTAACTTACCAGTGAATCACATCGTGAGAGCATTAGGTTTCGCCTGTGCTCTCTGTAGCGTTAGATAAAGGGCTGTAAATGGTTACAGCGAAAACGGTTATGAGATCACAACAGACGATTTTAGTGGCGTAGTTGCCCGCCGCCATCGTCCCTAACAGCTATCACGCATAATGAGGAAATCACACACCCCTGTTCAGGCGCTATGTCGGGCAAGGAATCACGATAACAGATGTCATACAGCGTGGTAGAAGAGTAATATAACAAACGGACACCACGGAATGCGAGCTGCGTAAAGATACCGGCGAACGAGTGGGTGGTTTAAAGTTTCCCAACCATAACAAAGGGCTCAGCCATAATTCATCGTCATCCGCCGCAGAATCAACAGAGTGCACACAATTCCTTACGGGTGCGTAGTGGTGTTGTAGGCGTTACTGAAAAAAAAATAACTAAATACGTTACTCGTTACGCTATAAAAATAGGAACGCGTTACCGCCCTACGTTACCTACAAAAAAATGTAACGCGTTACCGTTACCGTTACCGAATAAAAGTAACGGACGTTACCTCTGCCGTTACTCCGCATTCATAAATTTTAATCGATGTGTCTTTGCTGCAGCAACCCAGAATAACAATAATTTAAATCTGAAATTTATGTTTCACACAAAACTTCTAACCCGAACAACGAATATACCCAGAATGCTCATTTAACGAGTATTACTTGCACAAATGTACCGGACGTTAGCAATGGTATAGTGGCTTAAAGTTGCCTTTAGAGTTACGTGTGATGGCTTCTGACTCTGACACATGGCGAAGCCATTTTTCTCAATGTGACATTATAGAGAATATGAGATTCAATCATCAACGCTATTCGCAAAGAAAGCATCAATAAAATGTCAAGAAATTTACAATAATTCTGATGGTGTGCTTCTGCTAGCAAAATAGATGCGCGAATTTTGTAGTAGTAAAGAAATGCTTAAATGGGCTAGTCACGTAAAAAAAAATCTGTGCATAAACCTTTTTTGTTCACTTTAACCTGTATAATTACCGCAAAAATTGCGAGCGTTTATGTGAGGGTGTTCAAGATCAGCCTCACTCGCTCAGGAGTTCAATAACCAGAAACTTCGCTGCAGTTGCAGATAGAAAAAGCAAAATTTATTTTTAAAACAAAGTTGATAAGCCTTATCAACTTTGTAGCTACTATAAAATGTCGCATATTTAGACTTTTTTCAAAAACAGTTTCCTTAGCTCTAGAAGTTTCAAAAAATGTTTGTTGGGCATACATTTCATACACAAAATATCTTCTTTGTAACGACAATATTTGTGTTTTACAACGTCGTGAACTTTCTAGAACGACAGGTAATGAAATTGGTCCCTCCGGATTGAATATGTTTGATACTTTTTCCCTCGTAAATTATGCAGTTAATAAGGAAATTAAGTTCCTTTTCGGGCTACTGGCATGGGACATGCATAAAATATAAAATACTCAATCAAATCTAAGATATCTATTTTCGGATCCGTGTGGATCTCTCGTGGAATCACCCGTTTGCAATAACCACGATTAGTACACTAAATGCTGTAATGTCTGCCGTGTAGCTATTTGTAACCGTGATTAGCCGTGACCGTAGTTAGCTTAACCGCGGTTAAGGCTGTTCGTGTGACAGCGGTATTAAGGTAGTGAGTAAAAAAAAAAAAGATTTTTTTTTGCGTTACAGGAAAAAATTCTACGTTTCGCAACCCGCCCGCATTCTTTTTCAGGGTTTTCTTTCAGCTGGGGGTCACGCCTATTCTCCACAATAAGGCAGACTCTCGATAGGCAGCGCACCTGTAGACCGGTTGACGTTACCGGCCGAGAATTCCACAGAAAGCCGCTTAAACGCGGGAGTTGTCGAATTCGATGCGGTGGTCGTTTACCATCCTATGCTCAGCGAGTGTACTCCTTTGTCACGCGAACTTGCGAACATCGTTTTTATGTTGTCGCAGCCTCTCGGGGGAGTTCTTCGTTTCCACAAGTGTTGAAGATTGGGCGAGTTGGTTCGTCGTACTTGAACTGGTATAGCGCATTACGGGGAAGAAGAAACGGCCGAGCAGACCGACACAAGAGGACAGAGCGCTAACTTCCAACTGAGCTTTATTGTGAAAATGCATCAAATATATAATTTTTTTTTGTATGCTTGCGCAAGTCTACATATTTGATGCATTTTCACAATAAAGCTCAGTTGGAAGTTAGCGCTCTGTCCTCGTGTCGGTCTGCTCGGCCGTTTCTTCTTCCCCGTAATGCGCTATACCAGTTCAAGTTCTTGGTTTCCCCCACGTAAAAGATTTCACGATCAGCACGTGGTATGGAGTAAAGGCCGAGACAGAGGGTACGATTTTCTATGCGATTCGACGTCCGACACGGCGGAGGGGCAACCGGAATGGTGACCTTTCATAGCGTCGTACAGCCACCATTCCCTCTCCCCCACCGCCGCGTCGGCCGTCGGATCGCATGGAAAATCGGACCGTCTGTCCCCCTCTTAAATCAGCCCTTGCGCTTTCTCTTCGGACGGCCTGTCTTTTGGGCACGAAAAGGCGCAGGTGCCAGCAATCGATCTGCTACATCCACTTCCACGAGAAGCATGTTTCTCATGACAAATTATGCGGCTTTCATCGAGCTTTGTGTGGCGATGGCCCAAACCTCCACACAAGCAGTCGGTGCGTCTTAAGAAATTGGTCCCCACAATTTCCACAAAAAAGAAAGCAATTCAGCCCGCGCTTTCTTGGTCAATGCCTTGCAGGCCGACAGCAGTCCGACGCTGCCACAAAAGAATTTGTCGGGGCGAGCTCTGAGAAAACGGCACCCTCAGGATGAAAAAGTAACGAGTAACGTGACACCACACGTTACCGAAAAATGTTAACGTAAGTACGTTACCCTTTACAGTTCCTAAATTGTAACGAGTACGTTACTAAGTTACCGAAAAAAGTAACGCGTTACCGGTAACCGCCGTTACTTGTAACGCGTTACCGCCAACACTGGACTAGTGGTATACCTCGCTTCTCCGCAGAATGATGAATAATGACACTGTGGGTACTTCCATCCTTCGCAAAAATATGATTATGCATGCGCAGCAGTGAGTACCCCGCAACTGTACTTGCAGCGCCCCTTGAAAGGCCGATAGTGTTCGCTGTGACTGTACTGCGTGTTCCGCGCAGGCCTGGCGTTTTTTCTTTTTTTTTTTTTTTTGGGGGGGGGGGGTACATCCAAGTTTCAAAGCAATGATTTCAACATACGATTCACGTGGACAAAATAATGATTCATCATACAAAAAGGGATGACGTACACAGTCAAGGCACGGCCGCTACATCGTGGTCAAGGCCACAAGAGAATAAAAGAACTCACGGCGTTGTTGCCGTCATACTATCCAGTGACGATAAGCAGAGACCTAGCTTTTAAGTCTTCCCAGAAGCGAGGCTGCAACCAATGCGCGCCGCCCGCTTCCATGGAGATGCTGATAGCATATAATCTATAGCAAATCAGTTCTGCGGAATCCCGCAAGGTGGCGGTAGGGTTAAGGAAGGGAAAATAGACATCCCCGGACGAGGACGAATTTTTCGGCAACTATGAGCTTTATTTTCTGAGAAATCCGTATGGATTTCCTTGGTGGCTTCGTGCTACAACGGGTGGTTGTCTATTTTCCCTTCATAATCTATAGCACGAAAGTTACGACGGCATGACCACGCCTGGAATGTCTGTAATTGCTACGGTAATAAAGGGACCCATTTAAGTAATCATATCGCCGTATCGTCTACTTGGCGGGTAGGATGATGAAGGAACGGAACAAAAAAAAAGGGGGGGGGGGGAGGGGACCCAGCTATGGGTTGTCCAAAGGGCACACGATGCGTCGGTCGGGCTTGGCCTGTCGAACGTGGAGGCGGCCCGCTGCGCGCCGAGTCGCGTACTTCAGGATTTTCAACAAAGTTTGGCATCCATCCATCCATCGAATACATCAGCTGGGCATTGGCCAGGAAACACGCTTTGTTTCCTCTATACGTTTTTTTTTTGTCTAAGTCACCGCTGCCACGGAATCATAGCGATAACAGTAACAACAATTTCTGGGGTTTCGCGTGCCGAAACTACGACATCGGTAGCGGTGGTCTAGTGGTTATGGCACTCGACTGCTGACCTGAAGGTCGCGGGGTCGAATCCCAGTCGCGATGGTCGCATTTTATTGGAGGCAGAAATAGAGGCCCGTGTGCTCAGATTTAGGCGCATGTTGAAAAAAACCCATGCAGATGGTCGAAATTTTTTTAGCCCTTTACTACGTATTTTCTCATAATCATATCGTGGTTTTGGGGACGTAAAACCTAGTTATATTATAATTAAGCCACGATATGATTATGAGCCACTCACTAGTAGGGCAATGGGAATTTCGACTACCTGGAGCACGGATATCGCACGGTACACGGGCCTGTAGCCTTTCGCCTCCATCGAAATGCAGCCTGGATCGAACCCGCGGGCTTTCGGGTTGGCAGCCGAACACCACTGAGTCACCGTGCTGGCCCCGAAAATATAAGTAGCCTTGCAAGTGTTACCGAACGTACGTCATAAACACTTCGCGTGCTGCATTTTTTTTTAAATCAGCAGCCATGGTGTTCTTGTGCCCTGGCGCTGCTGAAGGCGTTCCGCAAGAAAAGTAAAATGCAAACGCGGACACTGCGTGATTCCAGTTCAAGTTCCGATATACACGAGAATTACTGTAGCCGTACACAGCATCGTTTGTCACGGTCAACGTGTAGTCACATTCGACGAAAATTCGCGGCGGAAATTGTGGCAAAGAACACAAGCAACAAGGCTTGGATTGAAAGTAGGCAGCCTGGTTTGAGAGCCGAAGTCGGCCTGTGTTCCTTTCTCTCGTACGATTTGCGACGCGAATTTTCATCGAGTATGACTCACCGATAGCTAAACTCAACTCTCTACGTGGCGTCAATCTTTGTCGAATTTTAAAATGCATATACCTCACCTGATAAGCCCGAGCTTCAAGTATGTCCGAATATAAGCGTAATTATGTTCAAGAGCACTAATGACCGCTGTTGGTGTTTGTAATGCAGAGTGCGTTTAAAAGCGCACGAACCGGAAAGGTCCTCATAACTATCGCTGAGATTTAATTACGTGCCGAAACCACGATTATGAGGCGCGCGTATTCGGGGACACCAGCTGGGGTTCCTGGACGTGCACCTAAATCTAAGCACGCGGGTTCGCTTCCATCTGAATGCGGCCGCCGTGGCCGGGCATCGCAGCCGCGCCCTCGAACTTAACAACGTGACATCTTATTATAATAATAATTGCTGGAATTTTACGTCCCCAAACCACGATATGATTATGAGGGACGCCGTAGTGGAGGGTTCCGGAAACCATATGGGGCTCTTTGACGTGCACTTATATCTAAGGGCACGGGCATTTGCGGCCGCCGCTGCCGGGATTCGATCCCGCGACCTTCGGGTCAGCAGTTGAAAATCCAACAGTTATATATATTACACACGACACATTCTGATAGTAAAACAGCACGGGAACTATGACGCATCGAAGACGCCCTTGCTTGAAGCGTGTTTCACGAGGCTCGACACCGACGAAATATTTTCAAAACGCGTACCGTTTTTGTCGCTGGTGCGTTGCCTGCGGACTTTCGAGGAAGCCGCCCACATAGACCGGGTCTTCGTCATGTCGCAGCACGTGTTCCACTGGCGGTCGTGGTGGAGCTTCACATCCCTTGCCGCCCTAAAGAAGCCACAACCTGTTTTTGGCGAGTGGTGGTGGTAGTGGTTTGAAGAGGAAAAGGCGCCTAATTTCTGCAGCCCGGTCGGGAGCACGGCGCAGCGCCTCGAGTGGAGTGGAGCATGCACGCGCCGGAAGCCACCTAACTTTTTTTCCCCTCTCCTTTGATACGATTAGATATCCTATCAAAGGGGAGTGTGCGATAGCTGTACAGGAGAAAATTGGTGGTGGTAATTGAGGCGAGGGGGCTGTTTTCTAAGCCCTTTCCATCCCCTGTGGAAACACAGAAACGTTGTCTGCTATCTCCAAGGGAATTTGCTACGCATACCAACCTATATGCTCAACCGAGGGGCGGGACGTCAGCAACCGCCTCTGGCCGTGCGCCTGCAGCCCTTGGTAACCAATGCATACATGTCTAGTGCTATGTGCTTTACAAATAAAGAATGTAAGAACAGCGCAACAGACAAGGACTAATGAAGATGACACACAGCGCTGCTCGTCGTTATCTTCGTTAGTCCCTGTCTGTTGCGCTGTTCTTACATCCACTATGTGCTATACGAACATGCCCAAGTATTTGGTTTTTCGGAGGGGGGGGGGTGTCAATCACCCTGTATGTATGTTTATGCGTGCGTTTGTATGTGCGTGTGTAAAATTGCAAAAATTCGGGAGGGATGGGGGTGGGGGTTGAATCCCCGGCTACGCCAATGACTGTTTGAGAGTGTTAGCCCTTAGTTCCTTCCCTATGGAGCAAGGAAGTATATATACCAGCGCGACCAGACACGCACAAGAGAAACGACATGTACACACAAGCGCCTGATGGTGGCTGTTTGCGCTGATACCTTACTTGTTCCATATTGAACAAACTCGCTCAAAAAAAAAAAGAAGATATTATTGAACGTTCCTTCCCTGGTCATAATTGCGAGTTCGGTCCAACTTATCTCCATCTTTGGCTAGAGTGCATGGGTTTTAATTCTAGCGGACTATTTTGGAAATTCCAAAACAGAATAAAGCCAATAGCAGAACCACTCCTTTGGTGATATATGTTGTTCAATGGCGCGAGGGCCAGGTTTGGCCAAAGAGCGCCATGACAAATGCGCGCTACTTTTTCACAAGCTAAGTAAACAAGCACGTGACATTGCTTTTCCTTCGTCCCAAGATTTGGAAGCGTTTTTCACAAAGAAGAGGGGTAAAGATTGTGTAGGTACATCAGTAAGCCTGTTTGAATCAGAAGAGCGGTATCTGGAAGGTGCTTGTTGTAGTATGGTTAGGCAAATGAAAGCACGCGCACGTTGCGCGCGGGCACACATGCGTTCACGAAAAGTGTATTTATATGCCTGCGTTCTTCGAGAAACACAGTTTTAAGTGAGCGCCCGTCATTTCAACGTGTTCATTTGCGTTCCTGCGTGGTCGTGTTTATGGCGCCAGCTTTACTATTTAATATTAAACATGCTTTACATAATCTAGCCCAACAGAGAGTACTATACTACGGTACATGTAGTTAGACAGTTTCATTGGGATAGAAATTTTGCACATTCCCGACGCGCTACCGTGCTGTTGCGAATGCGATGGCGCAGCTTGCAGAGTGTGCGCGCATTGTATGCCCCTTTTGGGCTTCCTGAGTGCCGCCATAATCCCATCTTGGGTGTTAATAAATTAATATGCGTGATCCACCAAGAATGCACTGCCGAGGTGGTGACGTCAGCCTTTGCACTCTCGTGCAACAGCCCAGAAAAGAGAGTAGCTAAGGCCTCTCCATATCCTCCATCTCTCCGTTGAAAAGTTCTATTGAAGATCATCTCTTTCCATGTTGTACGTCTTTCCAGCTGTGGGGTAAACGAAGCTGTAATGTCGCGCCCAGTGTAAACCCCCCCCCCCCCCTCCCTTTCGAGCTAAAGTGTACTCGAAAGTTCCCCAACTCTGCAGGTGCGTCGGGCTCCATGGTCTCACTCCTCCGTTTCTTCTATGGAACTGCCCGCGCGGCATCGGCCGGTGTCGATGACCTCAGGCAACGAGTGATTCGGGGCAGAGGGGATAAAAGGAGCGTCCCAGAAAGCCAGGACGTCTTTTGCTGGCGACGAGTTCGCCAGTACGGTTTTCCATGCGATGCGACGGCCGACGCGGCGGTGGGGGAGAGGGAATGGTGGCTGTCCGATGCTATGAAAGGTCACCATTCCGGTTTCCCCACCGCCGTGTCGGACGTCGCATCGCATGGAAAATCGTACCGTCTGTCTCGCCCTTTACGGCCTACTGCGGGTCATTCTTCTTTTGCTGCCATCTTCTACGTGAATATATCTGTATATAAAGTTTGTGGGGGTGCTATCACCCCCTGTAATGTCGTTTGCGCCTCATGGCGAGATGTGACGCTGTGCTCGCGCGATGTAAGCTTAGCCCGGTGGCGCCGCCTGGGAGGTTAGGCCGGCGTGCAGGAAACAGCAGTGAGACGCCTTCCGCGGTAGGTCCGTGGGGAACGATACCGTGGTTCGCTTCCCGCGGGCCCTCGTATGTTCTAGTCACTGTAGTAGGCGTTACTGAAAAAAAGTAACTAAATACGTTACTCGTTACACTATAAAAAAAAAGGAACGCATTACCGCCCTACGTTACCTACAAAAATGTAACGCGTTACCGTTACCGAAAAAAAGTAACGGACGTTACCTCTGCCGTTACTCCACAATCATAAATTTTAATCAATGTGCCTTTGCTGCAGGAACCCAGAATAAGAGTATTTTAAATCTGAAATTTATGTTTCACATAATACTTCTAACCCAAACAACGAATATACCCAAAATGCTTACTTACCGAGTATTATTTGTACAAATGTACCGGACCTTAGCGATGTTACAGTGGCTTAAAGTTGCCTGTACAGTTACATGTGATGGCTTCTGACTCTGGCACATGGTAAAGCCATTTTTTCTCAATGTGACATTATACAGAATATGAGATTCAATCATCAACGCTATTCTCAAAGAAAGCATCAATGAACTCTCAAGAAATTTACAGTAAATCTACCTGATGGTGTTCTTCTAAGCAAAATAGATGCGCAAATTTTGTAGTAGTAAAGAAATGCTTTAATGGGCTAGTCACGGAAAAAAATATGTGTGCATAAACATTTTTCGTTCACTTTCAAAAATTGCAAGCGTTTATGTGAGGGTGTTCAAGATCAGCCTTGCTCGCTCAGGAGTCCAATAACCAGAAAGTTCGCTGCAGTTGCGGATAGAAAGAAGCAAAATTTATTTTTTAAACAAAGTTGATAAGCCTTGATAACTTTGTAGCGACCATAATAAAATGTCGCATATTTAGACATTTTTCAAAGACAGTTTCCTTCACTCCACAAGTTTCAAACAATGTTACTTTACTCTTTGTTGTGAACACATTTCAAACATAAAATGTCTTCTTTGTAATGGTAATATTTTGTATTTTACAACGTCTTGAACTTTCGAGAACGACAGGTAATGAAATTTGTCCCTCCGTATTAAATAAGTTCGATATTTTTTTTCCTCGTAAATTATGCAGTTAATAAGAAAACTAAGTTCCTTTTCGGGCTACTGGGTGGTAGGTGCATAAATTATAAAATGCGCAATCAAATCTAAAATATCTATTTTCGGGTCCGTGTCGATCTCTCATGGAATCACCCGTTTGCCAGTTAGGAAACTAACTGCGGTTATGTCTGTCGTGTAGCTACCTGTACCATGGTTAGCCCCAACTGTAGTTACTATTGTGTGACAGTGGTTTTAATGGCTTTGGTTGAAACAGAGGGACGCCACCAAGGCAGTGAGTAAACGATTCTATTATTTTATTTAATTTTTGCGTTAACAAGAAAAATTCGACATTTCGCGTCCCACTAGCATTCTTTTTTAGGGTTTTCTTCCAGCCGTGGGGTCACGCCTGTTCTCCACGATAAGGCAGACTCTTGATCGGTAGCGCACCTGTAGGCCGGTTGACGTTTCCGGCTGCTGCCTGGATGAGCCAGAATTCCACAAAAAGCCGCTTAAGTCGATGACGCGGGAGTTCTCGAATTCGATGCGGTGGTCGCTCACCATGTTGTGTTCAGCGAGTGTTCAGCGAGTTTGTCACTGGAACTTGCGGACGTCGACTTTATGTTGTCGCAGCCTCTCAGTGAAGTTCTTTGTTTCCCCCACGTACGAAGTTTCACGATCAGCCCTTGCTCTTTCTCTTCGGGAAGCCCGTCTTTTGGGCACAAAAAGGTGCAGGTGCCAGCAATCCGCCTGCTACAATCCACTTCCACGAGAAGTATGTCCGTACAGTTTCTCATGGCGAATTACGCGGCTTTCTTCAAGCTTTGTGTGGCGATGGCCCAATTTCAACAGCTAAATAGCGCGAACTTCAGTGACGAAAGACAGGAGAATGCGACACACACAAGCGCTAACTTCCAACTGAATTTTATTAAAGAAACACATGAATATATAGGGTAACACCACGCCTGCGCAGCTTCACATCCACATAACCACATTCACTCCTAAGTGATAAGATTCATCGCTCTAAAGGCACAACACCAGTTACATAGAACAGATAAAAGTTAATAAATCACATGTCACTATCTTGCAATTCGCCCAAAAAACATAGTTCCTTTGCTGACAGAGCAATGGAAGGCACGCTGATACAATGCCTAACATCCTTGGCCATCTCTGCTGCTTCTACTATCTCTCGCGTTTTTTGGTCATCGCGCTATTTAGCTGTTCAAATGGAGTACCAACTAGCCCAAACATGCACGATGGCCCAACCCTCCACACAGGGAGTCGGCGCGTCTTAAGAAATTGGTCCGCACAATTTTCACAAACAAAGCGATTCCGCCCGCGCTTTCTTGGTCAATGCCTGGCAGGCGGACAGCAGTTCGACGCTGCGACAAAAGAATGGGCGAGCTCTGGGAAAACGGCACCTACAGGACGAAAAAGTAACGAGTAACGTGACACCCCACGTTACCGAATATGTTAACGTAAGTACATTACCCGTTACAGTTCCTAAAATTGTAACGAGTACTTTAGTAGTTACCGAAAAAAGTAACGCGTTACCGGTAACGCCGTTACTTGTAACGCGTTACCGCCAACACTGGTTCTATTCCGGATGTTCTCCAAGGGTCGCCTACAGTCACTTTCGTTGCTTTCGCGAAGGCGTCCAATGCCAGTCCTCGATCGCATATCAGATGGTCTACACGAGCAGGGACTGCATGAACAGATTATCTGCGATGACTGCCAGTCACTGGCGGATCCAGAGGGGGGCGGTAGGGGCGATCGCCCCCCCCTAAAGCCTGTGTCAGACCCCCCCCCCCCCGATCTGCAATGTCTGTCGCCCAGATCTTTTATCAAGTTGCTTCGGCTACCATTACAAAAAGCGGGAAGGAGAATCTTGTCCCCGGCCTCTACCTCTCTCCTCATCCCTACCCTACCGATCTCCCCCCCCCGGTCAGATGAAGAGCCGCCCCCCCCTAAAGTTGGCACCTGGATCCGCCCTTGCTGCCAGTTGGGCAGGTTGGTAAAGCTCCATGATGAAACGCAATACGCACGAAGACTGAAAAGGACACAGGACGGAGCGCTACTAGCAACTGAAAATTTTTATTTCGGAAAGACCATTCTATATATGCGTCACACGAATGCACGTCACCACAAACCCCCTATACCACAAATTGCGTGAATAAACAAGACCGCTATGATAACCGACGGCATACAGCAGGTAAGCACGTGTTACACCCCCAAAAAACTAGAAAAGAAATGCACTGAGTATGTACGTCCAAAAAAGCTAATTCAGAATCTGTTAGCAGAGCACAGCCTGGCTGACGCACTTATCGCCTCCTTCTTAATTCGAAACGCTTCAGTTATTTCCCGTGTAGTTCGCTTCTTGTGCTCAACAGAATGCGTTGGCGGGCTAGCTGGTGATAATCCATAATCCTTTTTTTTATTTTTTATATCTTTCTTACTATTTTTTACAGTCCTACGCAAGGTATCCACTCCATCTCAGCTTTCCTTGAGATGCACCTTTCAATGCCAGCAGCTCATGTGCAGGGATGATGCGATGAAACATTCCTTTATTAAAATTCAAAGAAAACGGGGAA
>NC_051183.1:8033984-8053434 GCF_013339695.2 Rhipicephalus sanguineus
ATAATCGCTCGTTGTGACAGCCACGTTGCCCAGAACTAACAAGCAGCGATAAACAACAATCTCAACAATCTGTTTAGCTATAGCAGAGGAATTTCACATAGAGCATGCGTGCAAGAGAAAAAAAAAAACATGAAAGAAAAAGCAATAACAACAACATAGTAAAATAACAACTGACGGACGCTTCGCGTGTAAAAGCATAAAACGATGAAAGGTCACATGACAACAAAAAAAAAAAAGGAAGTGCAAGTGAGAACCACGCCTAAATAAAACCTTTGAGATAATCAATCTCAGCGTCAGACAAAACGATTGAAGGCCTGCTAACGCAGTTGTCACCTGCCTTATGTATGAAAAGGCTTCCATGATTTCGCGCTCGGTTTTATCTTTCGCTTTCTTGAGGAACTGTGTACGATGAAAATCAGGGGTACAACCACAGCGTTTGCAGTGCTCACCCAGGAATCCTCCAGTTTGATTGCGCACGTTCAAATTATGCTCCCTAGCTCTCTCGTTAAAACATCGGCCGGTCTGACCAATGTAGCGGCGACCACAACTCAGGGGAATGCTGTAGACGACATTAAAACGCACATTGTAAACTTGTTCCGGTGTTGCGTGACGCAAACACGTCGCTTCTTACTGTTAGTCAGGGCACACAACTTTGAGAGTTTGCATGGAGCGGAAAAAACAACCTGGACGTTGTGTTTGCTTGCTATTCGTTTAATATTGTGCGACACTTGTGTATATATGATGGATGACCTTAACCGGCATGTCCGCTTTGTTAGGCTTGTCGTTTGCTTTCGGACGTTTAATATTTTGCAGGAGGGACTCACAAACGGCAGTGATAAGTTCTGGGGGGTAACCCGCACGCTTTAGTCTCAGAACTTGGGCACAGAAACTTTCGGAAAGAGCATGACTGCAAGTCTTATTGAGGGCGAGTTCAAGCAGTTCTTTGCGATACCGCGCTTGACAAGCTTCGAGTGAGCGCTACTGTGCGGTAGTAAGGCTTTTTTCGATCTTGGGTTGTATAACCAACAGATATGATTAACAGAAAACCGCAACCTGACATCCAAAAACTGAAGCTCATTGTTTGCAGGCCTTTCGAAAGTAAACTAATAAGACTTGCAGTCATGCTCTTTCCGAAAGTTTCTGTGCCCAAGTTCTGAGACTAAAGCGTGCGGGTTACCCCCCAGAACTTATCACTGCCGTTTGTGAGTCCCTCCTGCAAAATATTAAACGTCCGAAAGCAAACGACAAGCCTAACAAAGCGGACATGCCGGTTAAGGTCATCCCATATATACACCAAGTGTCGCACATATAAACGAATAGCAAGCAAACACAACGTCCAGTTGTTTTTTTCCGCTCCATGCAAACTCTCAAAGTTGTGTGCCCTGACTAACAGTAAGAAGACGTGTTTGCGTCACGCAACACCGGAACAAGTTTACAATGTGCGTTTTTAATGTCGTCTACAGCATCCCCTGAGTTGTGGTCGCCGCTACATTGGTCAGACCGGCCGATGGTTTTAACGAGAGAGCTAGGGAGCATAATTTGAACGTGCGCAATCAAACTGGAGGATTCCTGGGTGAGCACTGCAAACGCTGTGGTTGTACCCCTGATTTTCATCGTACACAGTTCCTCAAGAAAGCGAAAGATAAAACCGAGCGCGAAATCATGGAAGCCTTTTTCATACATAAGGCAGGTGACAACTGCGTTAGCAGGCCTTCAATCGTTTTGTCTGACGCTGAGATTGATTATCTCAAAGGTTTTATTTAGGCGTGGTTCTCACTTGCACTTCCCCCCTTTTTTTTTTTTTGTTGTCATGTTACCTTTCATCGTTTTATGCTTTTACACGCGAAGCGTCCGTCAGTTGTTATTTTACTATGTTGTTGTTATTGTTTTTTCTTTCTTGTTTTTCTTTTTTTTTTCTCTTGCACGCATGCTCTATGTGAAATTCCTCTGCTATAGCTAAACAGATTGTTAAGATTGTTGTTTATCGCTGCTTGTTAGTTCTGGGCAACGTGGCTGTCACAACGAGCGATTATGGCACATATAAATGCACTGGCAAAGGCAATAAAGTTCAGTTGTAAGTCAGCGCCCGTGGCGTCTACTATGTGTCTTTGTCCGTGTGTTCTTTAGCGCTGCCCCAAACAAGTTTGTTATATAGTTGGCGATTTTAGTGTAGCACACAAACGCTTACATATGCAGTTCTATGACGAACGCTGCTTACACTTTTGTTTCAATAAAAGTGACATTTGTGCATGCTGTAACGTGAGGGCCGGCGTTACGTCGGAGAATGAGCCAGGGGCGTCCGCAGAACTTTCTCCAGGGGGGTGCATCAGCAGAGGGTGGGGGAGGGAGAGGGGGGGCATACAGCATAGGTAGCTTTTGTTTCATTGCCGTGACATGACCGGCAAGATTAGTCCATAGCAGTATGTAACGTGCAAAGTTGGCTGGTAATCCTGAATGATGTTTCACGCGGATATGCGGGACTGGAGTGTGCTAATCAAGCTGTGTAGCTTACTGCTACTGCATAGAAAATTATTATCCAAAATTCCAAGGGGGGGCAGCTGCCCCCCCTTGCACCCCCCTCCGGACGCCCATGGAATGAGCTATCCTTCGCATGGCAGCGTATGAGTATACGTGCCTGGTAAGCCCACCCCAAGCACAGTACTGCTCAAATCGCACAAAGACGTCGATGCATCTCGCAAGACATGGCTCAAAGAGAGAGTGAGAGACGCAGCCACTCGCTGACATGCTTCGCGTGAAATAAATTCTCACAACGCATGGGATCGATCTGCCGGAATTCCTTTTTTAAGTGCGGTCCTTCCAGAGCACCAGTCACGTTCAGACCCGAAGGGGCCACAAAGAGAGCTTCGCTTAAAAAAAAAAAAAAAAAAAAAAAAACTAACATGCAACGAAATTGCTTGGCGTTGCAATGCAAGCTCGACATGAAGTTTCGCATATCTCTTTAAAAGGTTAAAGAAGAATTTCACCAAGTCAAGTGAAAACATGCCAAGGTGGTGCAGCAAGCGTATATAACCGAAATCCTCCAGGCGGATCGAAGGGGACAGCCTATCCTATTCTATACGTGCATTCAATAAACGCGGGAGCCGTCACATGGCGAGCGCATTTGCGTGTCTGCATGCAAATGCACCGACTCTTGCCAGAGCGGGGAAAAGCCGATTCCTTTAAGAGCGTGCACTCGGCGACGCCACATAAGGTTAGAGGCGCAAGGCCAAATCGCACATAGCCTGTGCAGGGCATAGCTCTGAAAATATGCTGCAAGATTTCGCGTGTGAAGGGGAGGGGGGGTGCATATAAAAGCTCATTTTGCACAAATGTGCTAAGCTCGCTGCTTCTTTCGTCGTTTGCATCTCTTTGTTGCCACTCTGCTCGTTTCTACTTTGCATGCGAATGAACGAGTAGCTGAACGCGTGCTAATCCGAAAGCTCCTTCTGAACGAAGCGCATGGCGCGACTAAATGCGTGCAATGGTGATGAAGCCTCGACACACTTTCAACCAAAATATTTACGACGCACCGCTTTCGATGGTGGCTAAAGCACATCGATAGTCACCACAGCAGAAACTTGGTCGTATTGGTATACAAAATGACTATCGCAGAGCGAACACGGACAGAAGGACGACTCGTGGGGACCGTCTGGTAAATCATCAACGCCTGCCCCGGACTGTGGTGAAATGAGCCGCCGCCGCATCGTCTTCCCAGTGCGTCAACATTTCTGACGGCCGCACACGGCAAGGAAGCGGACGGTCCGCGCGCCAGTCTCGCTCGAAGCACGGTTGAGAGCGCCGCAGTAGGGTAGCACATGAGCGCGCAGTCATGTGGTTTCATTTCATATTTCGCGGGTTTTTTTTAAACACCGGAAGAAATCCCCACGCGGCATGTACCACGTTGCCGCGAGAAAATTGGAGCGCCGTTTGGAACGTCTCTTAGAATGTAGGGAAGCACAGTTGGCCCTAAAATGAATATTAAAAATTCTGCCTTATTGACCTTAGTCATTGACCTGATCAAGCGCAATAATAATAATAATAATAATAATAATAATAATAATAATAATAATAATAATAATAATAATAATAATAATAATAATAATAATAATAAACCCTAACAAGCGCCACATGAAGGCAAACCATGTGTCTTTGGTTTTATTCAGTTGCGGTTAACCACTTTATTTTAAATATTTCGTTCTAGCTTCACGTGAAACACTTCGCATATGAAACTAAAGTTCAGCCTATGAATATACAGGCCAAGCTAGTATCGCTTGCGCTGCACAGAGTTGCGCATTTCGCTCAGCGTCCTAACTCTTCTCCCTTTGCGAAGAAACCAAGACCAAGATTGTTGAGTCATTACGCAGATGCATGGAGAGCGGGTTTATATGGAATAATTCTGCTTAGCTGCGCGCAAGGTGTGGAACCCACGAGGGCCTTTTGAATCGCGCCTCGAACGCAATCAACGCCGAGGTTATATAGAAATCGAACATTTAGCTTCGTGTTCAGGATCTATATGTCACTATAACCCGCAGTGTTCAGCTAGGTCAAGATTGTTAACGCGAAATTTATTTCATTCTGTTATGGGGGCACGATATGATTATGAGAGACGCCGTAGTGGAGGGCTCCGGAAATAATGACCATCTGGTGTTCTTTATCATACACATAAATCTAAGTACACGGGGCCTTTTCTCCTCCATGGAAATGCGGTCGCCGCGGCCGGGATTCGACCTCGTGACCTTCGAGTCAGCACTCGAGCGCCATAACCACAAGACCACCGTGGCGGGACAGAAGCCGAACATTTAACGTCGTGCTCGTGATCTGTATGCCTATAATGTTCAGGTGAATATTTTTAATGCGAAATTTATTTCGTTGGGTTATGGGACAATCTGTGCGCCCCGCCACGGTGGTATAGTGGTTATGGCGCTCGACTGCTGACCCGAAGGTCGAGGGATCGAATCCCGGTCGCGGCGGCTGCATTTTCGATGGGGGCGAAAATTTTTGAGGCCCGTGTACTTAGATTTAGGTGCACGTTAAAGAACCCCTGGTGTTCGAAATTTCCGGAGCCCTCCACTACGGCGTCTCTCATAATCATATTGTAGCGAAGCTTATTGGAACTCTGAAGTGGGTCGTCCTCTCCGGCCCCTTCTAGTGGGTTGCCCTCTTCGGACAGCGCGCAGCTCGCGCAGGGTCGGCCCCGCCTTGACTGTCGCTGTCGTTCATCTTCGCCGAGTGTCCGCCAATAAACATCTTTATAATTTGGTTTTGGGACGTTAAAGCCCAGATATTATTATTATTATTATTATTATTATTATTATTATTATTATTATTATTATTATTATTATTATTATTATTATTATTATTATTATTATTGGAGAATCTGCTCTGGGCTTTCATAACAATTCGTTACACCGCAGGATTTCTTCCAGTGGTTTTCACTCGAGCAATCTTGATCGGGGTGTAGACCTTTCACAGTACTGTGCGGATTTAACGATACATACCACGTGTGATGATAAGCATCAGACGGCGAAATTAAAGATAAAATGCGTAAAAAAGAAAGTAAAAAGAAAAGAAAGAAACACGCGAATCAGAGCTCGTCAAGTCGCGGTAGCAGAAATAAAAAAAAAGGAGGGTTTTGCTGCGACGTCGACTGGCTTCCCGCCGAGGCGGCAAAACGGTTTTTCCACTCAGCTCGCATTAGTTGTGCGCAGAAGCGGACGCGGGAAGACGACGCCCCCCGCGAATATCTCCATGCACGTAGCAGGCGGCGGCAACCGCTGTGCTCGGCAGGGAAGGAAGAAGCAAGGATTGTCGAAAAAGGGGGAGGCCTCGATTAGATTGAGGGGGGTGTTGAGTGGCGCCCGCCCTTCGCCCCGGGATGGCGCCTTTGTGTGCTCCACCGGTGGAGCAAGGATGCTCGCGATGGCTTCGGCTTGGCTGCGGGCTCGTCGAGCGCCTTTTGCCCTCTTATCGGAGTCCACAATCTCCGGCACCGACGTTTTCACGCTCACTTGGGCAGGGAACGCGGTACGTCGCTTCCGGCAGCGGTTTTCTAAAATTTCTTTTTTTTTTTCCCCTCTGCTTTCCGAGTGCGAAGTTACCGCGCTGAAAGTTTATATCCTGTACGCGGTGCCCAAGGTGGTCCTATAAAACATCGTTCGGTATAGCTTGGAAACAGTGTTTCGTAGTAGCGGTCCTTAGTTTGTTGTTTATGAATTGCCAGTGATTATGAGGATATAAGTCCAACGGAATGTTTGCAAGCGCCCTCACTAAAAGTGATAAATTCTTGAAGTCTGTGGAGACGAGGTGAGCTTGGGCCTGTCACGTGATTCTGCTGTACAGGTGGTTCGAAAGTGCCAGCTGGGAGGCTCAAAGTAGAGCACTGCACGGGCCGTGATTCTCGGCCCGGGCCCGGCCCGTGCCCGGAGCTCGTTAAAGTTTACCCGCCCGAACCCGGCCCGGGGACTCAAAGCCAGACCCGGGCCCGGCCCGAACCCGAGAAAAGATTTCAGCTACCCGGCCCGGCCCGGCCCGACCGCAGATCGGGCCCGACAGGGGCCCGAGCCAATAATCTAGGTGGTGTAACTCGAACATAGAATCGACAGCGAGGCGGTTTAAGTATGAAATATCTACGCTTTGTTGGTGCATGCATCGCTAACAATTATACTTTAACCTACGGTAATTTCTTGTAAAAAGGGGCTCACGGTGGAAACAGTTGAGCGGACTTACTGGGTACGATGAACGTTCGTTCGGCAGAGGTATAATGTACCTATTTTTTTCTGCACACACAATGGGGATCACCAAGAGCGTTTTGTAGCAGATATTGTAGCAAGGAAAGGGATTTGCAGCATTCTTTCAGTTTCGATAGGGAGCGCTATAAAAACAGAGGAGACAGGGAACAGTACGCAGTATTCTCTTTGTTGTTATTGTGCTCTCTATTGAAATTTAAAGCATGCTCTAACGACAAAGCCAATCGTGCACCCTTCTGGATATGTAGCACCTGTCTTCCACATAGTAGCACCTTGCCAGAGCAAGACAAGTCGAGGAAAAAAAGCCAAATTTATTACCTTTGTTTTAAGTACACTAACCTAGATAAAAATTATAACGATCCGTGTGCGCCACGTGTACTTCATATACGTATAAGTAGCCCAAAGGAAGAAAAAACAATTTGTCATAGCATCGTTATGATATATCGCATCACTGCGAGTATATACAGTCTATAAGGTTTTATGGCATAGTTTGTAGTTCATTTCTTGACATGTTCTTGTGAAGCATTCCGCCTTTTAGCATGTCATGCGCTGTTGCACCACATATCCTGGCGCGCTAAAATTTGTTGCACTGCTTTCGCTAGCCGCAGGTGCGCACATCTGCCTTACGAATTCTGAACGTGTCGGCAGTCGTTGTTCTTAGCTTCCACCACTGCAGCTAGTTTATAATGTCATTGTGGACCTCTGCAGAGTGAACACAGCTGTCCAGCTCATCCCTTCATTTTTCTCGTTCCCGAACGTCGTGCCATTCTTCAATAGCATCTATTAAACTCCTCTTTGAGGGCTTCTACTTGCAGTTTTCAGCAGTTCATGTTATGCATGGTTTGCACCGTGCTCTTTTTTTTCTATATTACAATGGTGTATGCCTTCCTAACGATGCTGTACCGATAGAAGGTGGCCATTGGAACACGCAGGTAGGACTGGCAGGAGGTGGACGAAGTGATTTCGTTCCAGTTTGATAGGGTGTGAATAAGCTTCTCGACGATTACTCATTGAATTCATATGGTTCGAGCTAAGGGGACATCACCCGGCACGGAATTCGTAATTGTTTTTTTTTTTTTCAAGCCAGATACTTCGTCACGTCACCTATGCTTTTCCTGCATATTCCAAAGCTGTTGCGGCAGCATCATGTAGCTCTCGCACTATATATTGCAGAGGTCTCAAACACGCGCACCTCTCGCTAGCGGCCCGCGGCCCCCACATGACTGTCTTCGTCTATTTGTTTTAATTTTCTTTATACGTACCTTCTTGAGCTACACAGGCATGACAGGTCTAAAACATATTTTTTCGTGAGGCACCCCCTGCGGTCACCATGCGTTGATACATAACCGTGAAACAACTCTTTGGTTTTAGTCATTTTGAAGATAGCTTTCGATATGTTGTAGGAACCCTGCCGCCAAATCCCCTTCAGAAATGACCCATACATGAGCTGTGGGAAAAGTCCTTCCTCAAATGACAACCTTAGCTGACGTTTTCAACAACCTATGCCCCCGCGCGCCCACCTTCGGCACGTTGTGCTGGCTGTCGTGGGAGTAAATTTTCATCAATGCGGCCCGTTCGCTGAGGTGACTTTGAGACCCCTGATATAGCGGAGCAAGACGAAAGCTAAGACATTACCAATGTGGGCACACAGAGCAGTCTGTGCATGTCCATATCGCGTCACATGACCACTGGGAGCTGTGGCGGAGCGATGAAAAAAGAGTGTGTCTTTATAGGGATTCGATGTAACGAGATTACGCGCTGTACTTTCGCTTTAGTGGAGGGCTGGAATTTTCAAGAACGTTTCCCCGCTTTGGAACTCTGTGATCGCTCTTGTGATGATAAGTTAAAGGCATCAATTTATTATATTACATTTATTACTGCGATTAAAGAATAACATTTGGGATATAAAATCCCAACGAATGCAAATGAAGCACAGACTAGCGAGATGTTATAAGCGCCTGATCTATATAATTTTAGCTCGCCCGCTTCAGCTAATTCAAGTAGCCCCATGTGCAAGAAGTAAACGAAGTTCAGTACCTGTACTTCATAAACTTCCCCAAATACCCTGCACCACATATATGAAACGCTTTTTCGGGACATAATTTGGAACATGTATGTAGGCACTACGTATGTGGAAGAAACTTGAAAGGACACTAAAGAGAAAAACGCTTTTTCTATTATAAGTAAATTACTTACGAGAACGGATAACTGGGCTAGTTTGTGGGAACTCATGTTAAGGCAGGTAGCGCAAAGAGACCAGGGTTGCCACTGTCTTTCGAGTAAATGTCGCCAAACGACGAGCAAAAAGTCGCCAAAAGTCGCCATTCTTTAAGAAATGTCGCCAAAAAAGCCGCCATTCTATATATGTTCGACACACCTAGTAATCAAAATTTCCACTCGCGTATAGCACCGTAGAATACAGTACCATCCAAGACCCTTAAATTATATTGGCGTTTCTCGCCAATTATATTGGCGTAAATTATGTTGGCGCCCGCTTCACCATCGGAGTGCATGGTGCTGCTTCTCCGACTAGCCGCAAGATGTGCGTGGTGGCGCAAGGGTGAATGAATAGAACGCTCATGATATCCTTCCATCCCTGTCCGCTCGTTTCAAAGGTAAAAGTGTGGTAAACCTTGGGCGAAAACCGTGAAAGCGTTGTTTGTAGACGGCTTTACGTACCCTTATATGAATTAAAAGGATTAAAAGGTTTATTGAAGGTAACACGACAGAATTCTTGCAGGAGCCGATCATTAGTGAGTCTTACACCTTTTCAGCGTGAACTAATAATACCGGACGCCACCGACCCTTTCTTATAGTCACTTATATCTACACGCGTCAATCCGATGGGTTATTAATGAACAGGTACACAGTGTAAAATGTTATGTAGCAATTGTTTTCATTGCACACGCTCACCGAGAACAGTGGAAAATGCCTCAATAAATATTTTTTTATTGCAGAAAGAGCCGCGTATCCGCCTCTCTTCGCTATTGTAAAACAGTCTTTACGAGCTGAATTGGGGGTACTGCAACAGTGAATAAGTCGCCGAGCTATTCAGAACAGTTAGAGCTTTGGCGGAACAAATGGTCGGAACACGCGGCCAATCGGTCGTCTAGCCCCTTCAGAAGCGAAACTTTAGAGAAGCTGAAAGTACCGAAAGCCATAAGCTTATAGTCAAACACCGCAGAGCTCGCTGTACGCAAGGCAGTCCTCTGACTTACGTTTTGATAGAATATCGCTGGGGACGTTCCAGTACCTCCTGCAACTAGATGAATTGAGGAGATACACACGAGTTACAGGACGGACATACCGAATGACGCGTAATGGGCACATTCTACTCGTGGGTCTAAAACGAAGAAAAATACAGAGAATGTTGCCACTCATTCGTTGCGAAGACACTGACCTTAGGATGCATAACTCAGTGGAGACCTAAGCCGAAAATCGCCAAAAATTCGCCATGTCGCCATTCATAATTTTACGTCGCCACGGGCCCCTGAAATTCGCCAATTTGGCGAAAAGTAGCCACCATTGGCAACCCTGAAAGAGACACGGACACAAGCGAAGAATAAGTGCACAGGACAAGCGCCAACTTCAGTTTGTGGGAACTCATGTTAAGGCAGGTAGCGCAAAGACACACGGACACAAGCGAAGAATGAGTGCACAGGACAAGCGCCAGTTTGAAGTTGGCGCTTGTCCTGTGCACTTATTCTTCGCTTGTGTCCGTGTCTCTTTGCGCTACCTGCCTTAACATGAGTAAATTACTCTTTTACAATTCCAAAATAACCACGCTCGCCGCGACAAGACTCTTCGTAAGCGTGAAAACGCACAAAAGGAAAATGCGAGTAGCGAAGCCACGTGGCATTTCGCGCTGCAAACACCGTGACGTCAGAGATTCTGACGGCGTCTACTGGGGCCTACGTAGTTCCTAATCGGTAAAAAATGCAGTACATTGACATCTGAGGAAGTCACAGACTTAACAAGCCAAGTTTCAGGAAATATCATTGAGCTAATGTCCCCAAATTACGACAAAAATTAAGTTTGAAATCAATGACGTCGGGGCAACATAAAAAAATAGAACTTTGACCTTGATTTTCTCCTGAATAAACTTATAATGATGAAATTAACGACATTCGAGTTCTCAGAGTATACTTTATCAGTCTAAACCGATTCATTGTTTCAATTTAGTGTCCCTTTAAGAACTGAGCAAAGTCCAAGCCCGGCCCGAACCGAGCCCGCCACCTCAAACCCGGGCCCGGCCCTAAGCCCGGAGCTTCAGACCCGAGCCCGGCCCGGGCCCGCCGTGAAAACTACTTTACCCGGCCCGGCCCGGCCCACGGGCCGGGCCGGGCTCGGGTTTTCGGGTAGGCCCGAGCCCGTGCAGTGCTCTAGCTCAAAGCATCAATATCAAAGCATGCTAACACAATGGGCCACTCATTTGACAACACCAGAGCCACGATTCCGGAGTCTGGCTTCCGAAAGCATCATGACAAGGAAGTTCGCGAATCATTTTTCATCTTTAAGTTAAACAATATCGCAGGCGGTTTGAATGCGAGGAAACTTAGTGTCCTGCATCAGTGACCGCTGTCGACCTTATTGCTTGTACCACCTGTAATCCTTGCGCACGTGTCGGGACTTGTGAACTGATTGCTTGTAAGTAGGATGTGATACGGGGCCCCAATATATATTTCATGTCTGATTGTTGCACTTGCCTTTATGATGTTCGCGCTCACGTGATCATTGTAATCGAAACGTATGCGCTTATGTGCTGTAGCACGACTGTCACTTCTGTTATGGTATTCTGACGAAGGCCGGTCCCACGGCCGAACCGTCAAGAAACCATTCTGTTTTTCGACGTGTGTCTTCTTTTTTATTCATATTATTTACCGGGGTCCAAGAAGTTACTTCCTGCAATTATATATATATATATATATATATATATATATATATATATATATATATATATATATATATATATATATATATATACACACACACACACATCTCATATATATATATATATATATATATATATATATATATATAATGAGATGTGTGTGTGTGTGTGTGTGTGTATACAGGTCCAGGTAGCACACATTTGCGAACTATGACAAATGAAAAAGCGTGTTCCATTGCATCACGGTCTGCATGTGCGACATGTTTCAGCAGTACGTGATTGCGGAATTTATTCAGCATACATAATAAAGCTGTCGAAACGTAAATGCAGGTCATGGTTCCCGTTCATGTTCGAACGAACATGAGCGAGAACCGTATTTCTATTTGTTAACCTAATTTCAGTACAATGACTATGCTTTTAAATGCGAAGCATTTCTTAGCGAACCTTTGGCCCTTTGAGCGTTTCTATCTACGTATCTATCTATCTATCTATCTAGCCGCCTACGTCTGGGTGCTCTCATGATCGCCTCCTTAATCTAGTGTAGACCAAAATTTGCGTGGGAGGGTAAGAGGATTTGACGAATATGATTGTCGGGTCATGACATGAATAATGTAAAAATCCTGTCGCGTACGTCGTCAAACCCTTTCCACTAGACACGTGTGGCACATACCCGTTTGCCACGGGCCACGGTGTACGGGTATGCGCCACAGGTGATTGACAGTTCATATCTACCCAGGAACGGCGAGAACAGACATTGGTAACTTAAATGCGAGAGCGTTAAGAGAAACCAACATCGGCAGCGTTGACTTGACGAATGGACAGAATGAAAATTAAGATCCCAGCAGGAATCGAACTCAAGCCTTGTGATGAGTAAAGGAGGGGCACGAGGCGCGTGCCGAACGTGGAAGCGCGGCAGCGGTGCGCGAGAAGAAAAGTCACCCGATGGCACGCGCACCAGCCACGTCGACGCAGAGGATTGGCCAGATGGGGGCTCGTGGCAGGCGACCCGAGCCGTGATGGTGAACGACGAAAGATGATCGTGGCACTGTGCTGTGGGGCACCGGACGGAGAAGATCGAGGAAGGAGCAAGCGTCGCACTCGCGGCGAAAGCGGCTGGTACTCGGTTCTGGAGGCGGCGGAACGCAAGGCCCGGGGAGTGGCCGTCGACCTTGGAAAGCTCCAAGCGAGGCTGCCCGGACCGTCGCCCCTCACTACAGCAGTTCCGGGATCGTCAGCAGCCCTTCTCTTCTCGGCAGGACGGCTGCAGACCACAGTGCAGTCAACGAGACGACCGTCACCTGTGGAGTCCCGAAGCAAGGGACCAAGGCCCAGTTAGGCCTAACCTCGACGGATCGAGGACGGAGTAGACTACGGAGGACACACGCGACGAGAACAAGCGGTAGGCTGGACGAAGGCGACCGACGATGAACTTCGAGGACTACTGAGGACGTCGGCGACGGCCTCGACGAGGGACTGACGCGACGGGAGCTTCGAGTCGTCGCGACGTACTGTAAGAACGTTCCATTCCCGCACGGCCCATAGTGGCCAGACTGAGTGGAGACATAGCTAAGCCTAGCTAAAGCGCTTTGTTTAGCTAGTTTCGGTTCGGGTTAGATTTTTGGAAATGTAAATAGGTTTTGTTTGTATTATTTAGTGTCTGTAACGCGTTTTCCTGTGATCTCTTTGCTCATTATAAACTCTGTTGTTTTTGCCCATCCTACCCCGGTCTCCTGAGCCCGTCTCTCACTCTCTCCCGATCCGTTTTTGCCAGCACCCCCGAGATAACACGTGACAAATAATTGGCGAGCCTGCCAGGATTCAATCCTGCCCAGTCACTGATTCTCGAGTGGCGCGAAGATGGATTGGGAGAAGTTGGCGGCCGTGGCCAAGGACTTAGGCATGAGCAAGGAGGAGACGCTAAAGTTCTTTGAGAACGCGGAGCGAGTTGAGCAGGAGAGAGCGCGCGAAGAACAGAAGAGAGCACGCGAGGACCATGAACGAGCGCGCGAGCAGCATGAACGAACGCTCGCAGAGCAAAAAATAGAAAAAGAAATTTTGGAACTTAAGGTGCGTTTGGCACTAGCGAGTGAAGCATCGCGAGACGATGCAAGTGTAGGTAGTGGCCCATCGACAGCGTCGGCCAATTCGCCATCTCCCGGACGAAAGCCTGTCTGCCCTCGTAAACTAATGGCACCCTTTGATGAGCGAAGGGACGACTTGGATGCTTATTTGCATCGCTTTGAGAGGATCGCGATAGGGCAGGGCTGGGAGAGGGGTGAGTGGGCCAATGCTCTGAGCCTTTGTCTCGCGGGAGAAGCACTGAGTGTGTATGGCCGCATGCCAGCAACAGAGTCATTAGACTATGACTTGGTGAAGAAAACTTTATTGGAAAGATTCCGGCTGACCGCCGAAGGGTTCCGTGTAGGGGTGTGCGAATATTCGAAACTTTCGAATAACGAATCGAATAGCATACTATTCGATACGGTACTCGAATCGAATAGTACATACACGAAATACCGAATATTTTTCGAATAGTTTTCGAATAATTAGCGCCGACGGGAGAATCCCAAAACAATGAAATTTTGGAACAGTTACAGGCCATTTTTCTTCTTTTAATCACTAAATTACGAGTATGCATGCAGCCCAAGCTTGTACGAAACTACCGACGCTATATTGAATACCAGATGAAGGCGTTTTTTTTTTAATGAAAGCTCCACACTCACTCAGTTTTTACTATGCTGCAGCTGCATCGTATTAATCAGTTCCTGACTTCATGTTGTAATAACGGAAGATGCACCTGCATTCAGCTTCATGAATAGCAATATATGCAAGGGTTGTGTTTGCGTAAATTGTTCTTGCAGATACAGCTTTCAACACCGATGTCTACATGCCTTCAGTGCCGAGGACCATGTTGCGATGGCAGGTTTATGTTTCATTACCGCCTTAGCTGTATGCATGGTGTTCGGTTCAAAATTGTTTAGATATTATGTCTCAGTTTTATTTAAAAGCAGGCGACCAAGTATCTGCAGTCACTGCTATATTTCAACCTGCAGTTACAAAATATTTCGAAGGCTGGGTCGCTACTGCGTACGAGCTTACCTCAGTTTTCATAACTGTGGTATTTTGAGTCTGTTAAAAGTAAGCGTAATGCTCTTTGGTGAAAGTTTGTGAATATTTCTTTTAAAAAAAATGTTGTGTAGTTCTAGTACCGTTTTGAGAATGGTTGTCTTACTATTCGAAAACTATTCGAAGAGTATTCGATTAGTATTCGTATTCGATTCGGTGTCATCACTATTCGATTCGTATTCGATTCGGTTCCGAAATTCACTATTCGCACAGCCCTAGTTCCGTGAAAAATTCCGGTCGTGCAAGCCTGAGAATTCCGAGACTGGCACGCAGTTTGTCTGTCGACTGTCGAACTACTTTGATCGATGGATGGAATTGTCAGAGACAGCAAAAACTTACGAAGGCGTCCGCGACAAGGTAGTTGGAGAGCAATTCCTCAACCGGTGCAGTGGCAAGTTGGCCGTATTCTTGAAAGAAAGAAAAGTGGGCACGGTAGAGGAAATGGCAAGGCAGGCCGACCAGTTCATGGAGGCGCAAGGTATCAGAAATCTTGGAAAGGGGGTCGGTGAAAGTACTACGGCAGCAGAGGAAGAGGCTAGAGAACAGGTCCCAATGAGTAAATTCAGGGCACAACAGCGATGTTTTTTGTGCAATCGGCCGGGACATATTGCCATCAATTGTCGTACAGAGATTAGCCACACACTCTAAAAACTGGTAAGCGTATCGCAAGAGTAAGAAAGCCGAGTTACTCTTCAGAGCGTTCTCTTACTCTCGCAAAGCATCGCATAGAGTGAAATGCACGATCACTCTGTACGAAAGGAGAGAGTGAAATGTGCCTATACTCCACCTCTATCTGAGAGAGTGGAATGCCCGTATACTCTTCTGGCATGACAGAGTAAGACGCAGTTATACTCCTGCTCCTCATATATGTATATATCGATGTGCCGGCATACCGCGAGCGATGATCGCTCATTATTAAGCACACGCATATACAGTAGAGAGCATTGCATTCGTCGCGGGGCTGGAGACGATTAATAAAAAAAAAGCAGCGTTTCCAGCGCCTCCCAGTGCTTTTCAGTGTACAGGAATGCACTGGAATCCAGCTCCTCCCAGTGCTTTTCATTGTACAGGAAGGCACTGGAATAAAGCCTAATATCCGCGTTTTTAGCTTTGTATTTGTGCAGTTAAATAAGCGGATATCACCTCATCGAGTCGGTCGACGATCGAAACTACATTCGAAAGGTTTTTAAATTCTTCGTATTTCAGTATCCACGTTTTTCGCTCGAACGCCGCGCACGGAGTACACTGCCCTAAGCTAAAGGGTCCGTGTGGCTAGAGTGCGCTATTACGGCTGTAGTCGCGGAACGTGAACAATAATGACCGAAACTATGTCCAAGGGCGTGACGAAAACTGAAGTGTTCAATGTGCAGTTCAGAAGTACAGCGTTTTCTACACAGAAATGACCAACCGCTTAGCTGGTCAATGCGAATGCCGCACATGTCCTCGGTTACGCTACTCTTGTTTGCTGAGAAAAACGGGCCGGATTGACGTTCTGATACCGGGAAGTACAAAACAAACAAATGAACTATCGTGTAGTTGGTTGTCGCATGTACGGAGATACTCAAACCGGCGTTTCTAAACAAGAAAGTGAAGGCAGATCACCAATGTGGTCAGTGCAATCAGTGACAACATGAAAGAAAAGGGACGTGTTCGTCGTCTCCGAGTGTGCCGAAGTCCTTCTTCTTTAAGCTTCACACAGGCACATTGCATGTCAAGGTATTCCTTGAGGAGCGTGGTTTTTTCTTACCTTGGGGCTCAGACTGCCTTATCTGTAATAAGCCAGAAACTATTGACCATGTTTTCTTACATTGCTGGGAGGGCGTGTACTTTTGGGATGTACTACAGAGGACAATCAAGAAGGAATTCCCGTTAGATCAATACGGTATCAGGTTTCTCCCAATAGATAATGAGAATGGATTGCCGTTAGACTTAATAATGTTAACCGGCCTCCACTGTCTATGGCGGGCTCGTATGGCAGGATTTCACCGCGATCCAGATGCAAGGCCCGCCAGAATGTACTTTCGAGAGTGTATGTCGAAATTTGTTGAATTACAGAAAACGCAGGAGATTGTACCTGAGTGGTTATCGAGAGTGGAACCCTTGACAGTGCTCAAGGAATTTTAAAATTGATGTCTGTCCAGTAGGACGGACAACATTTGATGTTATTTATTCTATGTGTTTGTGATGTGGTTTATGTCTGGAAGCAGGCAATAAAGCAAAAAAAAAAAAAGTGTGGCGTTGTGGTAGCGCGTCGGCCTCACAATCTGAGGGTCGCTGGTTCGAACCTCACTTGCGCGTGCTTTTTTTTTTTTTTCTCACGTCTTTTTTTTTTGGTCGCAGTGCTCGTTATTATGTCATCATTACGATCTACGCTTGAATAAATTCTCAAATGCAGTTTTAAGGCCCTATTTGGCCCGAGTTCTGCTATTTCTTTCTTGAGGTGTACTACTACTCCTTTCGGAGGGGTCCCGCTACTCTGCTTCGGCAAGAGTTACGTGACTCTGTTGAGGTGGAGTACTATAATCCTCTCGGGGGGCATTACTATACTCTGCCTCAAGAAGAGGTGATTTACTCTGGAAAAGAGAGTTAAATATGGGACAAGAATATACTCTCCCGAAGAGAGTGCCCAGCACTCTCTTAGTTCTTAGAGTGCAATCAAAAGGCAGTGACGTGCTCCAAATGCCAAAAAAGAGGACACAGACCAGAAGATTGTAAGATGAATTCAGCGGAAAAGATTGCCTGTGTAATGAGTGCCAGGGAAGGACAGATCGAAAAAGACATGCCAGTAGTTGAAGGAGAGGTACAAGGGCGTAAGGCAACGGTGTTGAGGGATACGGGTGCTAATACAATATTAGTAAGAAGTAGTTTAGTGACACCCGAGAACATGACAGGACAGGTGAAGCCGGTGATGTTTGTGGATAGGACGATGAAATATATGCCTGAAGCAAGGATACGAATATCTACACCTTTTTATACAGGGCTAGTGACAGCGAAGTGTGTTGAGGATCCGCTATACGACTTGGTAGTGGGAAATGTACCTGGCGTGAGAAGGGCCGACGACCCTGATCCATTGTGGAGAAGGACTAAGAAAGGCGTGGAGCAGAGTAAAAATATTAAAGATTTGGGGCTAGCAGAAGGGGCGCAAGAAGGTGCCGAAAGAGCAGCAGTGGTAGAAACCAGGGCAGCCAATAAGAGAGATAAGACTCTGAAACCCCTGCATGTCACAGCCATTAACCGGTTGGATGTATCAGTGGAGAAGTTCAAGGAATTGCAGGAGAAGGATCCATCTATTCGAGCGTGCGAGGCGAAATTAGGAGAGATTATAAAAAGGAAGAAGAGTAAAACGGTAGCACAATTTGTGAAGCAGAATGGGCTGATGTATCGCAAGTGTTTATTTAGCTCGGGTAGAGAAGTCATGCAGCTGATGGTACCGGAGGAGTTAAAGGATACGGTGTTAAAATTGGGGCATGATAGTATAAGGGCTGGTCACCAGGGAGTGAAAAACACCTTTGACAATATCACTGAAGAATTCTTTTGGATAGGAGTGTGGAGCGATGTGAAAAGATATGTCAGGTCATGCGACGTATGCCAAAGAACAGTAGTTAAAAAGCAAGATAAGAAGGAGGCTGAAAAGGCAGAAAACAAAGAGAGTGCTACGGTGTGCATGGCAATTGCTGAGGCGAATGAGTAGGAAGTACCGATTTATAGGGTGAAGAAGCGCAGATTAAGCAAGTGGCATTGGATGGGTGACTGCGCTAGGAGAAAATAGATTTTTGAGCAGTGGAGTCAGCCTTAAACAGAGTGACTGAGGACTATTTTGAGTAGAGTTTGATTGTAAGTGAATTCGTGGATATTTTCGATGAGTGAGTGTGGTGTACTCTCGGTAGTTATCACTGTGTGTGTAGCTGTATAGTTTTTCGCACTATGAACTGCTGGACATTGTAATGGGTTCAGTGCGGTGTAGTGTTGTGACGTGTTCGTGAAAGTGCGTGGTGAGGGCAAGCATGCAGTGAAAGTAGACGTGACAGAAGAGAAGAGGATACAAGTTGTAAGTTTAAGACAACATCTGAAGAGCAGAGGGCCTTAACCCCGAGGGGACAGAAGCAGTTTTTTGGGAAAAACTCTTGAAAGAGGGGCCCAATGTGATGAGTAAAGGAGGGGCACGAGGCGCGTGCCGAACGTGGAAGCGCGGCAGCGGTGCGCGAGAAGAAAAGTCACCCGATGGCACGCGCACCAGCCACGTCGACGCAGAGGATTGGCCAGATGGGGGCTCGTGGCAGGCGACCCGAGCCGTGATGGTGAACGACGAAAGATGATCGTGGCACTGTGCTGTGGGGCACCGGACGGAGAAGATCGAGGAAGGAGCAAGCGTCGCACTCGCGGCGAAAGCGGCTGGTACTCGGTTCTGGAGCGGCGGAACGCAAGGCCCGGGGAGTGGCCGTCGACCTTGGAAAGCTCCAAGCGAGGCTGCCCGGACCGTCGCCCCTCACTACAGCAGTTCCGGGATCGTCAGCAGCCCTTCTCTTCTCGGCAGGACGGCTGCAGACCACAGTGCAGTCAACGAGACGACCGTCACCTGTGGAGTCCCGAAGCAAGGGACCAAGGCCCAGTTAGGCCTAACCTCGACGGATCGAGGACGGAGTAGACTACGGAGGACACACGCGACGAGAACAAGCGGTAGGCTGGA